>NW_024868496.1:33635-40445 GCF_013358625.1 Macadamia integrifolia
TCAGTGTTCACGAAGGTGATGTGGAAGCCTCTGTGGTAAAGAAGTTTTGCAACCTTGAGCATGGCGTTTATGTGGCCTTGGGCTGGTGCTGGTATGCAAACTGCATGAAGCTTCTTCTCCTCCACTCCAACTGAAGCCATACTCTCCTCTTTGGGAATAGAAACACACTCTCTCTCACTCGCACACACACAGTTGTGGCCTCACTCCAAGAAGTCCCAGTTAAATTTATTAAGAAAAATAGTATAGAAAACAAAAGAGGAGGGATTAAAAGGGCCAAAGTCCCAGTTAGATCCTAAGAAAATTTCGATATTGACCCGGGTTATAACCCCATATAACAGCCAGGGGAATGAAATCTCTGGATAAATTTAAAAATACCCACTTAGAATGAATTTTTAACCCTTATCCTTGAGATTTTATTTTCCCAACTGATATCAAAGGTTGCTGGTATTAGTCAAGTTTCGTTTAGATCCCACGAGGCTTGCTGGTAGCAGCCAACCTACCCTTCAACTACACTAATAGTTGGGCACATAAGCTTTGCCTTTGTTGTTCTAGTGTGTTAGGACGCTTTGGAGTTACTTGATTGAGTAAGGCACGTAAGTTGATCTACGACTATCCTGGGTAAGGGTTTTCTTGCTGCTAGCCGGCATGGCCCCACCGAGGTCCACTGCAATTTGCCAAGTTGATTGGACTATGAAACTCCGGATAGGCAGCAAGCGTTGCATGGTCACCGGACCGTGGGAACGAGTGGAGACGATATCATTGAAAGACCATGTCACCTGTTCATTCCCTCTCTGACAAAGAGCTACACACCACAGCGGAGGAAAAGGCCAAAACGAAAAAACGAGCGACAGTGAGAGTGCATGAAATTAGTTACGTCTTCTTTTTCACAAACTTTAACTAAGGTAAGATTTTTTTTTGTTTTATATGTAAAAAGAAAAAAGTTACAGTAAGATTTTCCCTTTTTTTTTTTTTTAATTTCTTTTAATTTACATCATTCGTTGTTTTCAATTCTTTGTCGTCTAGTTCTCAGTGGATAAGGAAGTAATGACGACTACATGGCCATGACGTAGGCTTACGGAACAATGACCTATCAGCCCCTTCATGAATTCTAATCCACAGTGACATTGTCACACCTCAGCCTTTCCTATATGAATTTCGGACCACATTATCAGCATGAACCTCGGGACACATTATCATAACCTATTTCTTCTTGTGGAAGCATAGGAATCTGATTACATTGGGTTCAAAATCCCCAAATCCAGGTTTCCGTAATAAATCAGGTGAAGTTTTGGGCTGCTCAAATGAAAAGTAACACATCTGACCGCTCACAGGCGATGGATATGGAACCCTGTTTTGACACAATGACACCGATACTTTACTTTTCCGATAATGTGTTAATCATAACTGCCATGTCTAATAGATCTCTTAGTATATCCGGTTGGGCTACCGCTCTCCCATCCGAAAACAAATGCTTATTTTCTCTTGCTAATTATGTAATGACAGGAGAGGATACTAAAGCGGCGACACAAGGACTTCTAATCGGGCTTGCAGAAACAGTCAAGAGAGGATGGGAGGTGCACAAAATTTGGAGTGATATGGAGGATCTAAGACTGTTAATGAACCCTCACAATTTTTTGATGTGGCCATGGGCCACTATTTCTCTTAGAATTGAATTGGACAATATTTTGTTTAAACTAATTTAGTGTAAAACGTAATGATAATTTGGCTAGCAAGGTTAAGTATATGTTCTATATGGCGATGATAGGCAGAATGAACATTAAGGACACCAAATACTTTTAGTTTGTCCTTTAAGTTTGTATTCTTATTTTTCTTCTAATAAAATAAATAAATAAATAAAACTCTTATCTCTTTTCCTTTTTTCAGTATGGGGTTTTTGCGTACCACAATTCAACAATTGAGCTAAGTGGTTGTTGTTATATCTGTAAAATACGTCAGATAAAAAAGTCAAATAGGAGTTGATCCTTAGACCACAAACCTAACACTTGCTCTACCAACAGAAGGTGCAACCAATGCTATGCACTGGATTCACAAAAGTCAAACTCTCTTCCTTTCTACAACTCTTCTATTTCTGTGCTCTTGTTGTTATTTTCTCTAAAAGTTGACTTAGGCATCTGAGAGTCTCAATCAGAGTCAACTCCATTGCTTTATTTCTTTGACTCTCTATGCATAGATTATTCTTTTAGATTTCCAATTGCATTTATCAGTTGTTACTATATCTGAACAATACGCCAAGGAAAAAAGGACAAACTCTCTTCACCTCTCCTCCAACTCTTTTATTTCCAAACTCTTATTATAGTTTGGACAAAAAACTAACTCAGGCATTGTAAGGCATTGGAGTGTCTTAACTGGAGTCAACTCTCATCGCTTTGTTTCTTTGTTCTCTGTGTGTAGATTATTAGCTCAGATTTCGTTAGCAATAGCACCCAACACTTAGACAGCGAACGGTCCCCACATGGCACATAAAGTTTGAACAGCATTAGCCCTTAGAACGATATTACTCTATTATTATTATTATTATTATTATTATTATTATTTTTATGTTTTTGTGTGTGTGTCCCTTTCCTTGATTTACATTCTTTGGTCACATGAAAGGTGTGGCCAAATGTAACACCGATGTAAGAGAAATTAGGTATATTAATTTGGGTATTCTTGATCATTAAAGAGATTAATTGACAGAAGCAAACCCAATTTTTAGTGTGGCTTTACCCAACATAATTATTGAGGTATGATCCATTAATGTTTATGGGAAAGTTTGAAAGTTGAAGCTAGACACAGACACATGTTAGGCCCAATGGTCTGGTACATAGACATAAAGTTCATCATAGAATTCATTAAAAAGAAAAAAAAGTTCATGGAATAATTTTTTCTTGGATGGATTCCATCTATGTAGATCAATCTGGTATAAAAATGATTGTTGTATATCCGATCTCTATATAAGATAGTAGTGAATTTGAATCAAGGTGTAATTAAGAAACTTGGTTCTCTATATTTATTAAGGGAAGAATTTTTTTTATACTCGTACCGAAAAAAAAAAAAACTTTCTAAACTTGCCTTGCATAAACATGTACCACATGACAGATTGGATATAGATATTCAGTTTCTCTAATTAAACCCAAGGGAGTTATCTTACTTAGCAAGAGCCATACCTCATGATTAAGAGTATCAGGAGTTCCACTTTCCTTAGGGCCTGCCTATCAAAACAATTAATTCAGTTGAAATAGAGTTGATCCCAAAATCAAAACCGGTCCAAACAAGACCTCGGTTCGTTCAGTACAGACCAATTTGGTTTATCTCGATCATTTTATTCAATTCTATCTAAATTTTGACACCCTTAATCATACTAAAAGGGAATGTGAGTGGATATTTTCCGTCGATGTCGAGTTTGCTCTAGAGCAAGAAAACTCTTTCATTTTTTTTAGAAAATATTATCTTACTATTTAAGCATTGTGTTGATTTCAAGTTTATAATTACCTTTCTAAATAGGTTTTCGAGTAGTCAAGAATCACCAATCACCACACCTAGACCACCCTTCTGCTGATCTTTCCTTTTGCTAATGGTCAGTGAAATGGAATTAAAAAAATAAAAATGACGTCCAGACATACCCAGGTAACTCAAATACAAATTCATCTTTTACTTGGACCCTTCACATTTGGCTTTGCCATTTAGAGAAGAAGAAGCAAACAAAATACAATAAGAAAGTCGAATCACTAATCCTTTAATAATATTGGAGAGGATCTGAATCATTTAATCGGGGATAAAAGGTCGAATATGAGAAAAACTTGGATAAACAAAGATTTCCTCCAGTTTTTCTGGGCTTCTTCTATAAAAACCAAACATCATAAGGGCAGCTATCCTCTTAAATCCACAGGCTGACGATCGCCAACGAAAGGAAGATTCGAAATGGAACACGTCGTTTGATAATTTGGAAAAAAAGAAAAATAGAACACGTCATATATGCAATCAAAATCCCTATAGAATATTTTTTTAAGAAAAAGGTGCTTGTAAACGATGAGACGCCATTATCATTTGAACAAGATTCTAAAACTATACGTAATCTTCTTTTTGGTAAAAGGCAATATGTAATCAATACCTAAAGTTTCCACTTAAAACTAGTTGAAAACAACCAAAGCTTAGCCGTCTCATTTGATTAGGAGAATGGATCTGTGGAATTCCAAGAATTGCGTGTGGTGTATGAAAAAGACTACCATAGGCGGTGGACTCAGGGGAATTGAGAAGCGTGTGCCATTTGGATATGTTCAAAGTTCTTTCAGAAGAGTAATGGATTGTTCTCGTATGTAAAATCTGATCCGGATTCCTGTTTAGTTGGGAGTGGCCAGAAGCACTTGGTTTACCATCTCATCAAAATGAACGTTGGATGACCCACCAGGAGCAATGGCCTCCTCTGCTCTCTTCTTCCATTCCATGGCTTTCATCTTCATCACCTTTCCCCTTTCTCCCACCATCATTTCCCTCACATTCCCCTCAACGTCTTCCCGCTTCACGTCATTGTTGATCTCGTCGCCGATCCCCCAATGAACGCACGAATACCGGCAGTTCGTCAGTTGATCGGCGAAGAACGGCCAACACAACACGGGCACCCCACCGCATATGCTCTCAAGTGTGAAGTTCCAACCACTGTGCGTCAAGAAACAACCCACGGCTGGGTGGTTGAGCACTTCCTCCTGTGGACACCAACTCGCCAGAATGCCTCTCTCTTTGGTTCGAGTCACAAACTCGGACGGCAACACGGCCGAGTCTCCCTCCACTAGGCCAGGTCTTATGATCCACAAAATGTTCTGCTCATGCGAACTCTACCAGTTGCTGAGGTGTTATAACCGTGACGCTCCCGAAGTTCACATTAAGCACCGAACCGGGTTCTTTTAAATTGAGCCAATTAAGACACTCCGGTTCTTCTCTCCACAAATTCATGAACCCGATTGACTTCGAACCGTCGTCTTGAATCTGGTTCAGCAGCAATTGAAGAGGACCAATGCTGTAAACGTGCGGCAACATTACAGAGAGTGCTTTCAAGGCGTTATGCTCTAGGGCATCGAAGGTATTTAATATGACCGCCGCAGCTTTTTTAGCTCTGGCCGCTTCATCTTTGATGAAGTTGAGCATGATATCGTTTGGATCCGTAGTTCAAACGAAACTAGTAATATCTCTCAAATGGATATCTTTCATTCCTGGGATCCAATCAACGGGGGTGTCTAAATACCCATTTATCAAGTAGCTTGAATCTGTTGTTACAGTACACAAGATAATTAACATAGCAGAGAGAATGTAATCTTGGAGGCTACGTTTGATTGCAATGGGAATTTAAAAGGAAGAGAAGTGAAATTTTCATACTTTAAAAAGAATTGTTTATAATCATTATCTTATATGATTGTATAAACTACTTAATTTTTTTAATCATATTTAATAATGATATATTTTATATATAATTTTTATTTTACATATTATAGCAAAGGGTTTTGGATGCAAAGTAAAGTGAAATTTTATAACCAAATATGTAATGATGTGAAGTTAATGTTAAAGTCACATGGGTAATGATTACATATATATATATATATATATATATTTTAAGTATGAAAATTTCACTTCCTTTCCCTTTAATTTCCCTTACAACCAAACATAGCAGGAAAATATAAAATAAAATTCAGGACAATTTTTCGGATTTTAAAAAGCAATCTCTTTCGAGATCAAAGCTATGTTGAGTTTCTCTTTTGGCTTATGGGTGGATTATCTCAAGAATTATAACGTTGCCACTTCCTTGGAACTTCCCTCTCTCCTTAAAGACGTAATCTTACCTTGTTTTCTTTTGTTGTCTTCCCCTTTTGGGGTATTCGTTATGTATATTTGAGTTTTATTGAATATTAATTGGGGAAGAGTACACCAGCATGGGATCAATAGGAATCCCACATAGAAGCATCAAGAAGGTGAGAATTTTCTCCTTTCATTGGGGGTGTTGTGGTTATTTGCCCCCTATCCCCAATGTGTTTGGCACTACTCCCACACTCCTAGATCGAGTTTCTTTTCCCATATAAATTTTATCCACCCAAAAATAGGAAACAAAGTTTTCTATCCAGAAGCTGCTCTACGCCACAAACACGGGGAGAACAACCGATATTGTTTGGATTGGTGGGTCGATCGATTTTGTCCCTGCTTTTTTTAAAAGGTACTAAGTTTTTTACTATTTTACCCCTCAACCGATACGAATAATCGATCTGGATCTATCAAGGATCGATCTCAACCGATATTGATCCAATACAGCTGATCCCAAACCGATACTTGAAAAGGTGCTCACTACCCTTTTAATGGCAGAAATATATTAACAATGTTATCTTACTTTTGTTTTTAAACTATCACTCACCTACACTTGACCTATATTTACTACAACTCCTCTATTTTTTACTTTTTTTTCGATACTCCCCTACTTTGGGACTTTTACATCTCTTTCTCCCCTGGCTCCTTTTAAATACATATTCAATACTTTTATTAAATTTTTAATTAATTTTTTATCCCTAAGACCATGTGTTGCAACCTTAATGGGGAATTTAACATTGATACTGATCTTAATTAGCATCGATTGAGACCGATACCAAAACAATACCGATCAAAAAATAAAGATTACTAAACTCGTGATGATGGATAAGATAAAAGAAAAACAATTAATAAATAAACAATAACCTTGATAATGGATGAGACAAAATTAAAAAAATAAAAAAAATTAATAAATAAATAATATCTTTATGTGGTTCAATACTAATGCTGTAACAAAAAAAAAAA
>NW_024868496.1:41280-71168 GCF_013358625.1 Macadamia integrifolia
AAACCTATAGTAAAAGTGAAGAGTGAAGACAATATGGTACTTGGTTTTTGGTTTTTAACTTCCATACTATCTATAGAAAAAAAATCTCATCTCTTCTTATAGCCCATTGAGTAAGGAGAAGCTAAAGCTAGCAACATCTCATTTTCTTGTAGCCCATTGGGCTATTTTATCTTGGGACTCCTAGAGCTTTTGGAATATTAGATGCATGTATACAAGTAATAATCTCTCAAATTGCATGAGTATACTATCGTTTTTTTGGTTTCGTTTTTTTTAAAACTACACTTTTAATACTCGTACCGTTCGTTTTCGTCCATTTGCCGTTCCCTTTTTTTGACCGTACCGTTCATCGTTTTTATCTGTTTAAAACTCGTACCGTACGTTTGTGTTTTTTTGCCGTTCCCGTTTTAACTAACAGTAGTTGAGACAAGGCACTACTGTTGACGATAACTGGTGAATGGTGGAGAGTGGTGACGATATCGTTGAGAGACCATGTCAATTGCGCATTCCCTCACCAACGAAGAGCTACACACCACAACGGAGGAAAAGGCCAAAGCGAGAGAGAGAGAGAGAGAGAGAGAGAAGGAAAGTAGTTACATCTTCTTTTTTCACAACCTTTAACTTAAGTAAGTTCTTTTTATATAAAACAAAAAAAAAGGGGGGGGGAGAGGGATAGGTATGTTAGCGAGATACAATGGAATCAGGAATGCTAGCAAGCCTTGATTGTTAGATAAAACATAAGTAATCTCATCCATTAGAGACCATTGTCTAACATAACCTATCCACCACTGGCGCTTTACAATTTCTCTTCTTCTACTTCTCCGCATTTGTCTCCATTTACATCTCCAACTCCGGCCTCCTTCTCCCTCTCCTGCTCCAACCCTTAATCCATTGTTCACCCCAATCCTCTCCCCTCCCAATTCATCAAGCAGCAGACCAGTGACCGGCGACCAGCAACCAGAGAGACCTGCGAGCAGTGAGCTACGACTTCAACCATTGACAAGCTGCGAATCTGAGTGCGGCGAAGGGCTCTCATTTAGGTTATCCTTTTCTTTCTTTTTAAATTTCCCCTTTTCAATTTTTTTCTTGGGGTGATTTCTACGTATAATTTCTTCTTCCTACTTCTCTAGGGTTTCTCTGTTGCAGATGATTTGAGTATATTGTATATTGTCAAGCAATGAGTGGCAGTCTGTGATACAAGTCGCCTCTCATGAAACCACGGCGTCAAGATGTGGTTCTCTATTTATCATTTTCAATGATTCAAAAAAAAAAACAACGATAAGCCAGATAGTTAAAAACATCCATATTTAGGTTTTTAAGATTGGGTATGTCTAAATATTACCAACCAGGTTACAAAAACCTTGTAACCTAAAGTACTGTGTCCCCATTGTTTTGTCATTTTGTGATTGGTTTTAAGCTCAAAAAAATAAATTCAACCTCAAATTTTTGAATCGTTACTTTAATTTAAATAGCAAAACGAAGGGTATTTTTGAGAATGAATACACTCTTCCCTAACAATCCGAACAACCCCTCGCCCCAACTGATCGTCTTCCTCCTCGCAGGTCTTTCTGATACCTTTGCTGGTTTTCATGGCATAAAGTTCGGTGAGATCATCTCCAATGAGTCAGGTAAAGGCTTTCTCTCTTCTCGGCGTGTCTAATGCTTTTATGGTTTTTAGGGCTTAAAACTTCTAGTGGACTTCGTTTTTGTTCTTTGAAGTTTGGAAAACAAAACCTCTTCCTAGAAATTCATGCATCAATTATTTTGCAATAATTTCCATTGTTGTGCATTAGAGATGAGGTCGGTAAGATAGTTCTAATCATCTCTCTCTCTCTCTCTCTCTTTTTCTTAACAAGGGATTCAAAAAATAAAAGAGTTCGTATTTTTGCACACTAGCCCTTACTCTTTGGAACTTCTATAAATCATCTTCTCTCACTATCATATCCCTTTGTTAAATTCTTTGTTTTGGCTGCAAATTATTCCTTGATTAGATAGCATTATATAGAGAAAAAACTGTGTTAGTGTTTGTGTACCCAAGTCAAGTAGTTCATTGTTTGATTGATTGACATATGTTCCTATCGAATAAAAATTCAAAAGCAAAGACAGTATGAGTGATTATTGTGCGTAGCTATAGATCGCCAACTCCCTTTAATTTTATTGCAGCAGTAGATTGTCTTGATTTTATTCATATTGTTGCTTATTTTCTTTTCCAGTAGCAAACTGATTCGATTATGTATCTAATAGAAAAACAGGTCATCTCAATAGTAGGAAGAAGATAATATTTCTTGAAAATACTTTCTTTTTGAATGATTACTACCCAATTATGGGAAAAAAATCATCTGCAATTCCGATCTCGTACAATTCCGTGAAATACCACCTTCAGGGGGTGACACGTGTATTGATACCAATGCAATGGTCCATATCTGATTTAAATGTCGCTTCACTGATTTAATGTTTTCTTAGTTGTACCAGATCTGGACGATTGTATTGGTATCAATACACGTGTCACCACCTGAAGGTGGTATTGCACAGAATTGTACGAGATCGGAATTGCAGACGATTTCAACCCCCAATTATGTCGTGAGATACTTTGATATATCATACATCTCTAATCGAAAAACAGGTCATTCAGGTTTTCCAGTCTCACCCATGGAAAAATTTTGAGGCTATAGTTTCCTGAAGTCCTCCATGATCGATTCTGTAGTTCTTCGTGGGTCTGTTTGATAACGACAGGTGAAGTAGTAAACATTATCTTTTGAATCCTTTCATGAGGATCCAAATTTTTCTTCCAAGCAGCTAGACTTAAGTAAACATGTGATTGAATTTTAATATTGTAAAATGATTTTAAGGGGAAATAGTAAAACGATGGAAAAGGTGAAATTTTGCTCTGATGAATGGATTGAGACCGATCTGAATATGGTAAGTGGAGAGAGAAACTCTGCCGTGGAGGAGATTGGGATTCTGTCCGGAGGCTGCCCTCCTAATTGCGCAAAGCAGAGGCTCATTACAGATTTCCTGCAGCCCCACCTTGGAACAGGTTGCACGCCTGCACCTGTTGTGCCTATTGTGGGTGTTTGCAATACTGGCCTTTCTTCCCATCCTAAGAAATCCTACTCTAAGGCGGTTGGAGGCGTTCTCCCTGATGTTGCCGACCTACCTGACCCTATTCATGCTGGAAATCTCACTAAAATAGTGATTCCCCAAGATGCCTATGAGGAACGTCTTCTCCGATATCGCTTTGCTTTGGTGGCCAGAATTAATTTTCGGTTTATTTCTTTGGATGAAGTTCGGAAGGAAGCTGTGAATTCTTGGAACCTTAAAGAGAAGGTTTTTATCAAACCTATGGGATTAGGCTACACTTTATTCCAATTTGAGGCTGAGAAAGACATGACAAACATCTGGAAACAAAGTCCTATCAAGATCGGACGGCAGTTTATTCGCTTCCAGCAGTGGAAGCCGGATTTTAATATCCATGATAACTCTCCTATTTCTAAGCTTGTCTGGATTCGATTTCCTGGACTCCCCTTCGAATATTGGCACGAGTGGATCCTCCTTTCCATGGCAAAAGCGGTGGGGCGCCCCCTGGACATTGATAAAAGAACACGAAATGCATCCATAGGGAACTTCGCTCATGTCCTCGTGGAGATGGATACTTCAGTGCAGCGGTTGGAAGAAATCCAGGTTGAACGGCGACAACCTGGAACAGGTGATCTTTTTTGGTTCAAACAAAAAATCATATATGAAGACGCATTGGGAAAGTGTGGTTTTTGTAAAAAACTTGGTCATACCATCCAAAACTGCAAAGAGAAACGCATCGCCGATGCCGCACGCAAAGACAAGGATGATGCTTGTGGTGTTGTTGGGGCTGTGTGGGTGGAGAAGTCGTCTTTGGGGGCGGCTGGTGTGGAGGTTTCCGGCAAGAATGGTGGCGAGTCCTCATTAGGAAAGAATTCAATTTCAAAATCGCCAACCATCTCCCATAATTGTGATCCAGCTTTGTATGGAAACTTGGATACGCAAGAGGGGATTTTAGCTATTGAGTTACCTATTTTAGAAGGATTTTCCTCAGCCAATTTGAGGAATAATCCAATTGCAGATCGATTGGAGGAATCATGCAACAGAGATGGTTCGGTTCTTTTACACGGGTCAAACAAACTCAATACGATGAACCAAACCACTGAGACAAACTCAAATCTAGAACAAGGCGTTCTGGTTTCTCAAGGTTGTGCGGCTAATCCAGTTCTGGCTACTGGCTCTTGTCAACTCTCTGTCCACAATGATCATGTGATCAATTCCATTACTTCAAGTGCTATGGATAATGGTCACCTCACCCTCCACTATCCGGAAGTTGGCGCCATTGATGCTGCTGCCCTCCAGAAGGAACAATACCACGGCATGGAAATAGTTACAAGAAAAAAAGGGAAACAATTGTTCACTGCGGAACAGACTAGAAAGTCTGACCGTATTGCCTCTTCCAGATGTTTATGATGCGTGCCCTCTTCTGGAATATCAGAGGGATGAAGAAGGTTGCTGGTTGTGCAACCCTCAGCAATATTCTCCTAGACAAGCACCCTGATGTGGTTTGTCTAGCTGAACCAATGGTGGAGGTAGCTTCTTTCCCTTCTCTATTTTTTAATAAACTGGGATATGATGCATGCTTTATTCATAATATTCGCACTGATAAAAACCCAAACCTATGGGTCATTTGGAAGAGGTCTCTCACCAAACCAACTATTATTTCAATGTCTGACCAGTTTATTTCACTATGTATAAATTGGAGAAACAATTCTATTTACATAACTTTTGTACATGCGAGTTGTTTCCGAGCTTCTAGAAGAGAGCTATGGATGGCTCTTGCAGTGACTCCAATTGGCTCCTCTCCTTGGCTAGTGATAGGTGACTTCAATGCCTCCCTTTTTTTGCACGAAAAAAAGGGTCCGGGCGCCTTTAATCTTGGGTCTGCGTCTGAGTTCAATGCGGCTGTGGATGCTTGCAACCTGATTTCAGTTCCTTCTCAAGGGCATAAATTTACTTGGACGAATAACAGGAAGCGCGGGAATGTTTTGGCTGTTCTGGACAAGTCTTTTTGTAATGAAGAGTGGATAAACCACTTTCATGACTGTACCCAGGAGGTGATGCAGCGTTTTTCTTCTGACCATTCCCCCCTGTGCATTACCTCGGATTCAATGCTGAAACCTGCAAATTGCCCCTTTCGCATCCAACGATTTTGGATGGACCATGAGGAATTTATGGATGTGGTCAATAAATCCTGGAGTGAACCTGTGGATGGCTATCCTATTTTTTCTCTTGCTCTTAAGCTGAAACGCCTCAAGCCTATTCTCAGGAGCTGGGCAAGATCAGTGTTCCCAAACCTAGATGCGGAATTAAAAGCTACAAAAGATGATCTTCAGCAAATCCAATCTCAGATAGATTCCTATGGTATTGATGACCATCTTTTTAATTTGGAAGCTGATGCTAAATCCAGATACTTGAAAGCCCTCCTTGACCATGAAAAGCTATGGGCAGAAAAAGCAAGAAATAGATGGCTCTCTTAAGGAGACCGAAACTCTAGATTTTTCCACTTATCTGCGAAAATCAGAAGGGTGAAGAACTCGATTCGCTCTCTTCAAAAAACTGATGGTACAACTACATCAAGTATGGATGATTTGGCTGTTCATGTTGAGGAGTACTATAAGGCTATCCATAAAGCCAGCCCCATCCTTGAGCATGGATCGCTATTGGACTGCATTCCCCATATCCTTGACGAGCTTGACGTTAGAGGATTGGAAGCCATCCCAAATGATCAAGAGATCAAGAATGCAATTTGGGACCTGGACCCTGATAGTTCTCCAGGCCCAGACGGTTTCTCTGGTGCGTTCTTCAGACATTGTTGGGAGCTAATTGGTTTTGATGTTTGCCGTGCTATGAAGAATTTTTTCAGCTCTGGAACCCTTCCTAAAGGTATCAATAATAGCTTCTTGGTCCTCATCCCAAAAATGGAAGGTGCAACTTCTCTGGACAAGTTTAGGCCGATTTGCATGCAAAATTTTTTCTGTAAAATTTTGTCCAAGGTTATGGCCACAAGACTCTCTTCTCTCCTCCCTAAGCTCATTTCAGAAGAGCAAGGCGCCTTTCAGAAGGGCAAGGTTATTCAGACTAATATCAGCCTCGCTTCAGAGTTAGCTAATCTCATGTTTGACTGTACAAGAGGTGGAGGTATGGGGATAAAAATTGATATCCAGAAAGCCTTTGACACTGTATCTTGGAGCTTTCTTTTCAAGGTCTTGAAAAAGTTTGGTTTCCCTGATACTTGGATTGATTGGTTGCATCAAATTCTTCGTACATCCAGAATTTCAGTGTTGCTCAATGGAGGTCCGGTTGGATTCTTTGGTGTTGAGCGAGGCCTGCGTCAGGGTGACCCCATCTCCCCTCTTTTATTTATCCTTGCCGAGGAGGTCCTCTGTAGGGGAATCCGCCTTATGCTTCAAGACAATAAACTACAAGCCATCAAGGGTCCTCGTGGTGTCCAAATGCCAGGTTTTCTCCTCTTTGCAGACGATATTTTCTTCTTTTTAAATGGCTCCATCAAATATGTCAGACATTTTCATGACTTCCTTACAAAGTATCAGCAGTTTTCCGGTCAACAAATCAATCTCAACAAGAGTAAGCTTTTCCTGGGGAAGATGTCTCTAGATAGGAAGCAACTCATCTCTGATACCCTTGGAATCTCCATCTGCAAGTTCCCTACAAAATATCTGGGAGTGGAAATTTTCAAGGGTAGAGTCACTCGTGAACCTCTCCTCCCGTTAATGGATAAAATTAAAGGAAGGATGGCTGGTTGGAAAGGAAACCTCCTCTCCATGGCTGGTAGGGTGGAACTGGTTCGATCTGTTATTTCTGGTATACCGTCCCACAACTTCTCTGTATACTGGTGGCCTAGCTCTTTACTGAACATCATGGAGAGGTGGATGCGAAATTTCATTTGGAGTGGCGATCCTGAAACAGCCAAAGGAGTTACAGTTAGTTGGGACTCAATCTGCAAGCCTAAACAAGAAGGAGGGCTGGGAATTAGGCATCTGAGGGATGTCAATAAAGCTCTTCTCTGTAAGCAGGTATGGAATATAAGACACTCTTCATCAGCCCTGTCCAGCATTATTAATGCTCGATTTTTGAAGAAAAATGGGGAGCTTAAGAAAGGGTATAAATCTTCCACCATTTGGTCAGGCCTTCGGAGAATGTGGTCCCTTGTCTCTAGCAAAGAGCGATGGGTGGTAGGTAATGCGGTTTCTATAAACTGCTGGAAAGACAGATGGGTTGACTCTGAATCTTTTCAACAAAAAGCAGGTTTGAGAGATGATTTGTTTGCATCTTCGTCCATGACAGTTGCGGCCTTTATTGACAATAATGAGTGGAACTTCCCCACGGTTTCATCTTCTCTTCTTCAAGATTTTTTTCTAGCTGCTTCAACTATCAATATCCCTAGAGGTAACATAAAAGATAAATGTATTTGGACCCTTTCTACCTCTGGTCAATTCAGTACTTTCTCCGCCTGGAATGATATTCGCTGCCGAAATCCCAAGGTTCCTTGGCATGAGCTGGTCTGGATGAAAGGCCTCTCTCCTCGTCAGTCAACTTTTGGCTGGCGTCTGTGTCACCAGAAGCTTACTACTGATGATATCATTAGGAAAAAAGGCATCTCTTTAGCCTCCAAATGCATCATGTGCGGTTTTCACGCTGAGACTCTGCCCCATCTCTTCTTAAATTGTAGTGTTTCTCGGATCCTTTGGTAAAATTTCTTGAGCTGTTTTGGTTTGCTTTGGAAGGATCAATCCTCCATTGCTGATTTGATATCCTGGTGGAAACGAAAGCGAATAATTTTGTTGGTAAAGGACCCTTGGGCGGCTGGTTTGATTATAGTGACCGACACTATTTGGCAAGAAAGGAATCATCGATGGCATGGTGGTAAGAGTAGGGATGCCTCTCTGCTATTCATGAAAATATTGAGAACACTTAAGGAGTCTAATCTCAACTTAAAAGGGGTCATTCGGACTACTGCTGATCTTCTTTGCTGTAGGAAACTAGGGTTGCATGCAGTTCCAGGCAACCCTCCCTCCATTCTTGAAGTCATTTGGTGCAAGCCTCCACTCACCTGGTCAAAGATAAACATTGATGGTAGTTCCATGGGGAACCCTGGTCGAGCAGGAGGTGGGGGCGTCATTCGTGATTCCAATGGGAAAGTTATATTCTCCTTCAAGCATTTCTTTGGCATCAGTACGAACTACTATGCAGAATTCATGAGTTTTCTTCATGGTATCCGCCATGCAATGGGTCAAAGGATTACAAACTTGTGGATTGAATCTGACTCTGTGGCAGTAGTCACCGCTGTTCAAGGCAAGTCTCTCCCTTGGTTTGACCTGCAAGAGTGGCTCTCTCTACAGCACTACCTCAATTCTATTTCCTGGAAGATTTCTCATTGCTACAGGGAAGCCAATCCAATTGCGGATTACCTTGCAAAATCAGCTGCAAAAACAGGATTATCTGGAACCATGGAGGAATTTCCTACTCATATTATTGAGGAGATTAGATGGGATTCTTTCTCCAAACCAAGATTTAGATTCTGTAGATAGCTTTGGAGGACCCTGCTGATGGCAATGCCGAAGGTGGGGTCCTTTCTTTAGCTTCGGTTTTTTCTTGCTGTACCTTTATATCTTTTTTATTCTCCATTTTAATACAATTTTGATTTCTAGCAAAAAAAAAGGGGAAATAGTAAAACCAATACAATATACATACAACTAAAGTATTTTGTTTGACAACACTTGCTTCTGTCTTTCCAACTCTCAACTCTGTCTAACACACATCCTTCTGTAAACTTGCTGCTTTCTTCTTCTTCTTCTTGTTTGAAAAGTTACTACTTGATTTTCATGCATACCTACTTGCAGGTCTCCATTCATAGGCATAGAGATTTCAGGAGTCTATGTCAACAAATCTGAACAAAATCAACCAATTAGGCCAAAATGTAAAGATAAAAATCAAACATAGAGCCATGAAAATTTGATCAAATTAGCAGTGCCAGCTGTGTTGAGATGTTGGGAGTTATATAGTCCACATCCATTGGTATCAAAGTAGCAATGCCTCCCTCTCCTACTTCCTCACAATGGGAAGCGTAACGGGAAGAAGAGAAGGGCTAAAAAGGCTAACCGTGGGCTCTTTGACAGCATCTTACTCATTTATGTTCAATTTCCTATTATAATTAGGCTAGTTTTAGTTAACTTCCCAGTTTTATGTTTAAAGTTCAGAAGTCAGCTTATTTAGGAATTTGATTTCTAATTAAGAATTTTGTAACTGGTTTGTGACTTTACCATTTCAAACTGGTTTCTGCATATAGTTAGATCTATAAATAAGCTTGTACAATGCCCTTTAGAGGCCACAGATTTCAGTACTGAAGCGTGAAATTTTTTAATTGTTTATCTCCTGTGGTTGATTTCCTATAGAAGCAAAATTAGATTCCTTAGTTTCTTGGGTAGATTCTCAGTCAGACCTTCTACATTCATTCAACATCAGCAAACAATAAGGTCAAGGTTGAGATTAATTACTCGAATTCGTTATCAATAGTTCTTGTTTACATTCTCTGTGAAATTAGTTTCTATTGAGTGATTCTACTGTTCCTTTTCAATTTTGACTTGTTTGAGATCTCATAATCTCTTATTCTATTAATTCAGATCTGCCTTCAACTTAAAATCCTACTATGAGTTATGTTATTGTCTGCAAGTAAATCCCTGAAATTTGACCAGAATACTCTCATGAGAAGTTGCACCAATAAAAAATACTAAGATTTCAAGGCCATATGTATAGAGTCTCCCTAGAGGATGCTTCTGCATCAAGGCTATAGATGACTCAATGTCAAAAAAACATGAGTGCTTGTGAGTTAGTAATTGTTATGGTCTTTAATAGAGTAAAATTCTCCTAGAGGATGCTTCTGCATCAAGGCCAAAGATGATTCAATGTTCAAAAACATGAGTGCTTATGAGTTAGTTACTGTTATGGCCTGAAATAGAAGGGTTTAAACCTTATTAGCCATGGGGTTTTATATTGTTCCTTTCCAAGCACAATTGTGGTCTTTAGAAGCTTCTTTGTTTTTTGTGTGTGTTTGTTTTCAGTTGTTTTTGCTAATTTATATTTTCAATGCTTAGTCTTATTAGTTCAGTTTATTTCTATTTTACTGTTAGAAGTTTCCGTCGTCCAAAGAGAGTTTCTACCTGAGTGATAGATAGGGAGAGAGGAGAAACTGTAATCGCCTCATCACTTTAGTTTCAGTAGGTTCCAATACGAGCTGTTACCGGAAGTTGCTTACTTCATATGATAAACTTACTGTAAATGTGGAGATAATTTGGCTTTAAACTGGTATGGATTCATATTGGCTTTGAAACCAAGTCTTCACTACTTGTCCAAAGAATTTGTTGTTTTTCTCTTTGTATTATTTATTTATTTATTTATTTGGTGGGGGAGTGGAGGTGTGGTTGATTGAGAGCTGAATTAACAACTTTGACTCTCTTGATTGAAAATACGAAAATTTCATATCCTTTTTTTTTTGGTCTGCAAGTGCTAAGATATGCCTTAGATGTCTATGATTAATGATTCTATTTAGAACTTTCTCAGTGTCATTAAGACTGACCTTAGATGATGCAGGACCAATAGGGGGAAGGGAAAAACCCCCTGAGAGAACTCTAACTTGGAGGGGAGGGAGCCCTGAAATGGAAGTTTTAGTAGGACTATAAAGCTAAAATTTATTCTGTAAATTAAATTTTGATACAGTCTTTTGGAGTCTTACCATCAAATGGGATTGGTTATGGGTTTCTAAAGCAATGTAATTGCCAGAGAAGAAATGCTGATCATCGAAAATGGTTGGTGCTCAGTGTTGTTCAAATGGTCATTCTT
Source organism: Macadamia integrifolia (assembly GCF_013358625.1). Taxonomy (NCBI): domain Eukaryota; kingdom Viridiplantae; phylum Streptophyta; class Magnoliopsida; order Proteales; family Proteaceae; genus Macadamia; species Macadamia integrifolia. The sequence continues at coordinate 52,213 of NW_024868496.1, forward strand.
CCTTGTTTATCATGGCATAGAGGAAAAAGGAAAATTTTATGTTAACAATAAAGGAAGCTAAAAAAAAATAAAGTGAAAATGGCCGTGCTATACACTGGTTAATCTATCAAGTTCTAATTTTCTCTAATCTAATGGCCTTCTCCCCTTTTACTTGTTGAAGTTTTCCACTGTCTATTTCAAACCTGATAGTTAAATCGATTTTTGAGATCAATCTTATCATCAAGAGTTTAAAACCTACGTCCAAGCTTGGTTCATTGAAAGTTCGAAACTAGATAATCCACGTTCTACATTTCAGGTTGATGAGGTAAATTATGACCAGCAGGAGGATGCGGCAATTCTGGGCATTCTTGAGAATATGCAAGAAGGAAGTGAGTAGAGCATCGGGCCGAGCCTATGCGAAAACCCTTCGTTGATTAAGTCAGAAAGTGGCAACAAATAGAATCTTAGGTTTTTCTCCTCCTTCTTTCCTATTTTACCTTGTATTTATAGGTGCTCGAATGTGGGTGCTCGTGGGGCCTCCCTTCTATGTGGGCGGAGTCCTTTGGAGCAAGGGCTCCCAGATCCTTGTGGATATCCTATTTTCCAAGAATATTCGGTGGATTATTTCTTCTTGACATGGAGGATCAGGGTCCGTGTGCAAGGGTTGTTCCGAGTTTCAGGGCAGTAGAACTCCTATCCACAGAGGTAAGGGCGATGTTCCTTAAATGTAGGAACCAACTGTCGACATGCATATGCACCATACCTGCACCTCCAGGTCAGGTACCTGTATACCTGAGGCTCGGCCAAGGATGCGCCAAGGAGTCGGCTCGGCCAAGAATGAGCCGAGGGAGTGGCATTTTTACCTTCATCACAGGTATTCTACATTATTGCCGGCTACAAGGGCTATGAAAGCTCTTCTTCGACACATACAAATTACTTATCAAAAATAAAAAATAAAAAAATACAAGGGCTATGATCAATCGTTTGGATATGGTTTTGGAATAGTGACCTATTACACTACATGAACCTAGGCCACTCCTCCTCAATCTATGTATATCAGAAAATTATGTCAAGTGCCAATGGAGTTGGTAGCTCAGTGGAAAGAAGCCATTGTCCCATCAATGCTTGGATTGATTGGTTATGGTTGATTGGTTACGGTTTCGAGTCGACGAACCTCACAATTGCTCGTTGATCTTGCCATATGGGAGTTTTAGCTCGGAGGCTATGATTACACACCATGGAACGCACTTTTCTTTCGCATGAAAATCTGATCGAAAAGTCTCAACCGGAGGCCACTGCAGTCAACTTCTCTTGCTCTGTTTTTCTGACTCTCTGTGTAGATTATTCATTCAGATTTCCGCAACAATAGCCCCCCTCACTTAGACAGCAAATGGCCCCAGCACATGTAAAGTGTTAGCCCTCAGAACGATATTTCAAAAAAAAGCAATCTTTATGAAGCGGAGAAGACTATAATGAAAAAATGTTTCAAAAAGAAAGGGTAGAATAGCGAAGAAGCCACAAGCACTGGTTGTACAGAACAATACTTTAGGGACTCCAATTTCCTCAACAACTTGAAGAGTGAAGCTCATGACACTATCAGGGACTCTACAAGTGACCGGAGGGACGTGGGCTGTGGAGTTAAGTTTGGAGAGGAGGTTGTGGAAGGGAACCAAGCAGGACTTGCGGGTGGAATCACATAGGGCAGGGATGTCTTGGATGGCGTCCATGTCTGAAGGTGGGAGTCCATCTGGGATTGTATGGAATTGGAAGTCAAGTAAGCCCTTGCGAGAGCCAGGACCTCTCAACTGTGGTCATTTCTTCTCCCATAACAAAAGTAAGAAATGACCACAGTTGATTGGTATTTCTGATAAAGAATATGATAGAAAATAAATGCGGAATGATTCATGAAGATCGATAAGCATGCACGACAAACACTACAAAAACACGTTTTATGCATACCTGAATCCATGGCTGAAGAGTAAGAACTCCTCAATGTCTTCTTGTATGCTCCTCGTATAACACGATCAATGTTGGTCTGTTCTACCCTCTTTTCCTTTTTCTTTTTTGGTCATTAGCATCACTTAATGGGTCAGTGATAACTATATATAGGGGTGAGGGTAGGGACCAACCCTGCAATAAAATTAGGGTTTCCTCCCCATTAAGGAAACAATACCTTAGGTCCACACATAGTAATAAATATTTCATACCATTAAGGTGTGCTAATAGAATCCAATATCTCCATAGAGATCACTTACCAATAATATTGGATTCTTTCTGCTTACTCCATCTGTAGTCAACACCACTAAACCGGTTTTGAAAACAAATCTTTGACTATGCTAGCCCACCTAATAGGAAATCTTACAATCTCCCACTTGGGCAGCATATGTCACAAGTTTTAGATTTTAAAATTTATTTAAAACGACTCTCCGATTTAGATAAACTGAATGTGGCCACAAACAAAACAGTGTCGAATGGAGTGCACCTTAAACCAAATGCTTTGGTTCGAATGAGAATTACAAACACCCAACCATATTGATCATCACATCTAAAGCGATATGAGACCAAACACGTCAAAGTGCTCATAACATCACCGACTTGGGCTGAACAGTATGAAAGTGTGGTATAGAAATAACATGCAATAGTGATCATCATGTCTATTTCCAAATTGGTCCTGACTCGAAAACCAAATGAGCCCTATGAGATAGATACCGAAGGTCTCATTAACTACAAGCGTCTCCCAAACGCTCAAGCTTCAATCAAAGAAGCTCATTGGGACTGGGTCCGGATGTCCCACAACACTAGCACTAGACCTCAATCAAACGAGGCTTTGCTAGCGACTGGATGTGTGTGTATTGACTGGAACCTCAGATACCGAATGAGGTAAATACACCACATATAACCTCAATTTTTCTGTAGGAGGCAAATAAATAAGTGTATACATATAAACAAATGGCCATAAAATGCATATATATAAAATAAAATTGAAAGTCAAATACGAACATATTGAGCAAAACTCCCACTAATAAAATGCATCAAAAGAACTAACAAGTCCCATATTAGTGACATGCTCTTGAAAGACTTTTGGAGTCAAGCCCTTAGTAAGAGGATCTGCAATCATGTTTTCTGTAGCAATCTATTCCATTGTAATCTGTGACTCTTGAACTTTCTCTTTAACAAAAAATTCCTTAATGTCAATGTGTTTAGAGTCTGAAGTACTTTTACGGTTATGAGAGAAACGAACCGCAGCAGAGTTGTCACAGAACATCCTCAATGGTTTAGATATAGAGTCAACAATCTGTAATAATGTAGTTCTACAAAAATTTATGATTCATGAGCTTACTCCCACTGATCTTTAGATAGACCTATTCGATTCCTCCCATTTTCATAAAGAACCTTAGCTTGAACATAATTAACAATCACTGGCTTAGGAGGCTCATCAATTAAGATTAAAATTTATTATCATAATAGCCAGAGAAATATTAAAGGATTAGTTCCATTCCTTAAAATTGGAACCATTCAAACTTTTTTTTAACAGAAAATAGCTGAGAAGTCAAAGCTGACAAATATAATCATATATATTTACCAAAATATACAATATGCAAGAACAGAAGGCATATTAAACTTCCCAACAATATAATTAAATCTGACTAATTGGGCTTGTTAATCAGATTTATCCCAGTATTGTTTTCAATAACTGTAGGAAAACAGAAACTGGGGAAAGATCCGACGTCATCGGGGTCACACCTGTGGTAGCAAGATCGCCCAACACGTAGTGAAATCTTTCACATGTAAGGCGAGACGCTCAAAACAACACCACTTTGAAGATTCCATCACCTGTGGTGGCAAGACAAGAACCTCCAAAGCTATGAAGCCCAAAATGTCACCCTCACACTATCAAGCGAAACCGACCAAATGAAGACTCACCTGTGGTGGCAAGAGCACATCATTCACCATATGGTCTCCTTGACTGCAACCCATCCTGAATAGTCAGTAGTAATTTTACAATCTCAGTAACTAGCCCACTAAGTGGAAGCATAATCACTGAAATTATAAAACCTATAGACTTGGATTGCTACCAAATGCCCGTGGGTTTAGATTTTTTGGGTGCAAACAATAAGATGAGCTATTTCAGTATTTAATTAATAAAATATTCAACATAAGCCCACAAAAGCAACCCATTATAAACCCTAATAGTCAATATGGTAATATCATAATTTAACAGTTATCAAAGTGAGTACATTCTTAGTATGACAGTTTTGTATTTCCAGCCATTACCATAAATAAATAAAAATCTAAATATGACATTTTCTATAATGACAACATGCTAAATATGAAAGTTTATAACATTTATTCATGATAACAAAAAACACATGAAATATGTTACTTTATCCATAATTCGTTAGATATACGAAGTTGTATGCAAGTATGAACTTTCAACCCAAATGACTTTAATATCTAATATAAACATTAGCCCATAAACTTTAAAGTCAATCATAATAAAGCCCCATAATTTCTTCAAGTCAAAAGAAAATTAGCTAATAGGGCACATGAACCGAATAACTTATAGGTTAAAAACAACAATAAGTCTTTAATAAATAAAGATAATGTTGGCTTAGATCCATAGTAAGTATAAACAACTTCATAGGCTTTATACCAATAAGCCACTAAAACTTCAATGAGTTCATTTAAATCATTCAAATATAATATATCTGTTTTATCTCGATGAATTTTCAATAAAATTGAACTTTATCACAAGTACAAATATGACATATAAATTCAAAGAAATATTATTTAAACAATACACTCATGATATTTTGAATCATAAATGGGTGTCAAAACTCATAATTATGTGTCTCGTGACAAAACCTGATGTCACGGATGATAAATATAACATCGAAGAAAATATCAAAATACCCCAGATTGACTTAAAATTCATAAACGACAAGTGTAGTATACATAATAAAACATGTATGATACATCTATCACCCTCAATAGGATAATAATTCATTCTCCCACTAATATAAGAGAGTAGGACTAGATGACCTAATAAAAGTACCATTTATAAGAGTCAATATCAGTTCATATTAGAACTAGATCTAACTGTTGGCTTGAATAAACAGGCCAAAATAGTCAACAGTATAAACAGATTTCAGAAGTCATTTCAATAAATCAAAATTAAAAAATTTCTTTATTCCATTTGCATAAACTATTTATGGTCTATACAATTATTAGACTCAAAAACTGGATTTCATTAAAACTATGCTGAAAATAGTTAATAAACCATCAACATGTATAAGCAACGTAGGATGATCTTGTATCATAACATCTCAAATGTGAGTATAGGTATCATCATTAATATTAATCTTTAAGATGCCTACTCTACCCATAAGAATCTTCACAAAAAATCGATTTAAATAGACCACACCAATAACAAAGTTTAACTTGGTGAGATTCATGTGCATTCACTGTAATAACTATATCACTCAAGAGTTATAGTTGAAACTGTATCCTTATCCTTTAAGACAGGAATACACTGGTCCTCTCATTTTCTTGTATTAACTGTGAAAAGAACAATAACTTTTGAGATCCCTTCACCTTTGGGATCAGAACCTTAGGTTACTGCCATTTTCTTTAACTTTGGTGACATCATCTTTAGGCAAATATCACCTACTATGCTGCCCTAGGGAAAAACCATGAAAGAACAAGATACGTCACTTTGGTGGAATCCACATCACCCTTTCATGGTTCCCTAGAAATGCGTTTTGCAGCTAAACATGTGTGAAAGCTTACACCCAACTTAACTCCAATATATTTATTCATCATAGAGTATTCCAAATATGACATGCAAACATAAAATGCCATTAATTTTCTGCCTATGTCATTCATAAATGACTTTTTTAATATCATAGTAATGATAAACCAGTGCAAAAACATGTATAAACAGAAATACAATTCTGAAGCCACTATAGAATAAAGACAAAACACTATAGCTGTTCCAAAACAGTTATGGAACACAAAATATAGGTCTCATTTTTCTTGTTTTAAATTCAACCCAGTATATTGAACATACATCCACTGGTCGAACCATAAACAACATTTCAGAATATATAATTACATCCTCCCACTGGTTTGACCAGTTAAGTAATTATCCACAACATCTCAAGTATATGATAAAGTGACATCATGAAAATCAATGGTATTTTATTATTCACAATGCCTTGGGACTCTCAAAATAATTGTTTTAAATCTAAAAAACCTCATTAGACATTATTTGAAGACTGTCCATTACAAAAAAGACTCATTTATTTCAATGCATTTCTATTAAAATTACCTTTATCATAAATAGACTATAGACCAGATGTCACAGACAATATAGTATTGAAGAACCCATCAAAATAACGGGGTTGGTTCAAGAAAATCACAAAACAACAAGTTTATGCCATATAAATAAATCAATATATAGACAATATTAGATTTATCTATCAATTATAGTAGGACAAAATTTTATCCTACAAAATATAACGGGATTATAGATTTTGTAATCTCAGGTGTAACAGTATTCCGTCCTCTCAAGTGGCACAATAAATACCCATCATAAGAGTAAATAAACCATTTCATTTTGAATCAGATCAAAACTGGTTCAAATCAAGACAATACCTTAGTGATGACTGTTTAAAGACTTTAGTATGAACCATAAATTTAAACGGAATGGGATTTTAAAACGTAAGAGAGCCCACTTTACAAATCCCATTTGATATATCATACTATTATATAAAAGCACGAAGTGACAAATCTTTCACTTGACAATTTTGCACTTTCTTTTTCTTTATCCTTTTTTCTTCTATTCTTTTATTTTTCTTAAATTGTTGGTACCCCTCTCATTCACACGTTCCTATCTCCTTTTGTTTTTTGTTTAGTTTCCTTAACCAGAAAAACTCTTAATATTTATCTACTCTCTATTTATTTTACTTTCCTTTTTTCTTTGATTTTGAGATAAAGTAGGAATGAAGTTCTCCTCTATCGAATGAATAGCAAAAGCAAATCTTTCACTTGACAAATTTACCCTTTCTTCTTCATTATCCTTTTTTTCTTATGTCATTCTTTTTATTTTCTAAATTGCTGGTATCCCTCTCATTCTCACGTTCCTATCTCCTTTGTTGTGTTTAATTTCCTTAACCAGAAAAACTCTTAATATTTATCCACTCTCTATTTAGTTTACTTTCCTTCTCTTTGAGTTTGAGATAAAGAAGGAATGGACCTCTCCTTTGTCGAGTGTATAGCACAAGTATAAATAAATAAAGAGAAGGGTATCGGTTATTTCTATTTTAATTGTGAAACATGATAAGGAGAGAATCGTGGACTACCTTGTTTTTTTTTTTTTTTTTTTTTTTCCGGATTGAACTACCTTGTATAATTAAGTAAATTGGAAGGTGTGACATTGTTATTAAAATGGTTTTGCTTCATTAATGGAATAAGGAAAGCAGCCGAGGTGCAAGTCATCAAGAGTTCATACTATAATGGAGACGGAATGAGAATTGAAGGACTGTTGGATTCTTGAATGGTAAACTTTATTTTTTCTTGATTCAAAGCCTTTCCTTCTTCAAATCAAATATTGTGAAATTTCTTTAATATGTTTGACAACCTCTCCTTATTAGTGTGCAATAGTATTGTAGTAACTAATTGAAATTCAATCTTAACAGTACTGTTTGATATTAGATCGAAATTTTTTCTTGATTCGAAGCCTTGTTTATGACCCAGGTAGCCATGGATTTTGATCCACAATAACAGGTTCTTATTTTGAAAATTGAAATTATGATGTGGATCTTTGATAAATTAGAGTTTCTGATATTTCTGTCTGATTCAAGTCTTCAACGAAATGCTGAGGTTGTATCTGAACATGAGTCGCCTCCGTCTTTTTTCTTTGGTTTACTCGAACAATTTTTTATTTTTTAGGATCTTCAATCGTGTCTGTTATTACCATGGGAGTTGCAACTATCTGGGTTCTTATGTACTTCCTGATTGTTTTTTCCACCTATTCTGAATCAAATTACATCAAGTTTTGGTTTTGAGACTTCTAATCGACTGTTCGTTTTGATGCAGTTTTAACTACTAGAAATATAATTTTTTTTGTCTCAAATTGGTTTCAGAGTGATATCAGAGCCCCTATTACTGTGCTTGTTAAGACCTTCCCCTATTCCATGGGAGCTTAAAAAGTGTTGTTATGCCTGTTTGGAGTTTTGAACCAATCTAAAAGAAGTTACCATTCTTTATGAATTTGAAATAGTAGTGTTTCGAAGAAAGATCTCATACTGAGCCACTACAGATCCCTAGAATTACAAAGAGAGCATGAGTCATTTCCTTTGGTTTTATAAGAGATATTTCTAATTGGTTTATTTCCTCTGTCTTGTTCTCCCTCTCTATGAATCAATTTTGAGGGATTATAATAATCCGACAGTCATGAGTTAGCTTACTTCTATATTGAAAGAGTAGGTGAATGTGATTAACACAATCGACATTGAAAGATTAGATTTCTATTACAGTTACTTACTCATACCTCACAGAAGAAACCAAATATTACAACTACACAACATGAGATGATGTATCAATCCCTAATTGTGGTGGGAGATTTGGTGATAAAAGATGAAACTCCTGCAAAGACCAGGTTTCTCAAACTTAATTCAAAGGAAACAAAGGCATTCATTTTTACACCCAAAAGTTAAATTTCATGTTTTATTAATACTAAGCTTACAAACCCATCTCTAGGCACTAACATGTTAACCATGATTTCACTCAATCAGAGCCTTTCTGTCACATACCCACACATACAGTTGGTACGGGAAAGCGAGTTGATTAGTACTGTAAACAATCAAGGAACTCTACTACCAATTAAGCAAGTAGATATCTCCATGGCAATGATACCGTCGTTTGTGCTTCAACCTCCAGTAGCTGACATTTAAAAATGATACCATCATTTGTACATGTAACAATAGAAGGCTCTACTTCAAAGGAGGCTATTGTAACTCCTCTGTTACCTGACACTGAGGTGAGTTAAAGTTTCCCCTGCCACCATCCCTACCCCTACCTCTACCCCTACCCCTACCCCTTATATTCAAATCTATATCTTGATATATTCTTTTTGAACTGTTTCAAGTGAATTTCTTTGTGAATCTGTTGGAAATCTGCCATTCTATTTTGGGGGGCATGTGGTTTCCTTTCAATTATATTCTGGTATCATCTACATTCCCTACCTTCTATCTTCTCTGCTTCCATTTTATTTGATTTTTCTCTATAAGTTTTAGCAACTTATTCTTTTCAAAAATTGCTGATATTTGACTTGATGATGCGCTTAACATCAAGATATTGAACATTTTTTACTCTGTATGGCTTATCACCATGTCTGTTTCAATATTCTTTTCTATAAATCTTATTTTGTTCAGATATCTTCAGGGGTTGCCAATAGAACTAATCCACTCACCAAGTTCAGCAAAAACCTAATCTAGATCACAGATTTCTCTTTCTCACACACACACACAAAAAGGAAAAAAAAAATTTGAATCAAAGTGAAATCCATCTTACATAGAACCTAAAACCTCATTTAAAAAATGTTTCGTCAATGTGCATTTGCACGTTTGTTTTTGCTAGTATAGTATATATATATATATATATATCCCAATAGATCATGCCCATGGGTCTAAGCCCATAACAGTTTAAATGAAACAATAAACTTTTTTTTTTTTTATGAAATAAATAAAGCCCAACCCATTACTTTAAAGGATTGATAGAACCAAGTCTGGGTCTATCGTCACCCACGACCAAACTCTTTTTTTTTTTTTTTTCAAAAATTTGTCTATTAATACAACTCTTACCGATGTACTCTAGTTAAATTGGTGACAAGGCTTTGTCCTTATAATCTTATCTCTTATGAAGTCATCACAAAACAACAATTTCTTAAAGGCCCCCCTCCCTTGTTTTTTTTAGTCAACTTGACATAATACTTTCTTCGTCCCAAAGTAATACAATACTCTCTTTTGGAGATAGCTTCCGTATCACGAATCCGTTTGTGTTAACTTGATTTCTAATCTAATTTGGTTCACCTGTTGACTGATTCACTGGATTTGGTTTGATTTAGCCAGTTTGAATTGTATTGGTTCAATCCATCCCATTTAAGATAATGCCTATGAGCTTTTAAACCCATTACACTTAAACAAATCTGGACATGGGCTTGACCCATTAAGTTTCTAAATATAAAATATAAAACTAAGTCAAACCATATGGATCCAGCCCAAATCCAATAAAACCCAATTATTGTGACTTAAAAGTTTAAGGGTAATGAAGTAAAATCACTTGGTTCAATTCTTTGAACCATAATAATAAGTTGAATTCTTTAAATAAAAAATATGTATATATATATATATATATTGGGCTTGAGTCCACCAGCCCAAACTTAAGGAACAAACTTAACTCAATGTTGGGCTTGAGCCCGAAGGCTCAAAAGTTATAAACTATATAACCCATTATAAGTGAAGACCATTAAGGGTATAAATGTAAAACCAAAACATAACAGTATTAAAACCCTAAATAAAAGTAAAAGCTACGCTTTACCCTTTCTTTGGGTTACTTTAACAAAACAACACAGCCGCCGACCTGCAACTGTTTTGCAGGTTTATTTATTTATTTATTTATTTTTACAAAAACCAACCAAAACCGTACTCACCCTTTTTTGTCACTCTTTTTTTTTTTTTTTAAGTTTGTACAGTTCTCCAAAAGACAAATCAAGGGATTTTTTTTTTTAAATTTAACTTTGCAAGTTTTGTCCTTTAGTAATAATATATAATAAATTACTTTTCTCGTTTCTTCAAAACAAAACGACTCGAGGAGAAGAAATTGATTTTTATTACTGGTGGTATAGCCGATCGATTTTTCATGAACGAGGGTCTGATACCATTGGTCGAAAATAAATGCGGAATGATTCATGAAGATCGATAAGCATGCACGACAAACACTATAAAAACACGTTTTAGGCATACCTGAATCCATGGCTGAAGAGTAAGAACTCCTCAATGTCTTCTTGTATGCTCCTCGTACAACACGATCAATGTTGGTCTGGTCTACCCTCTTTCCCTTTGCTTTTTTGGTCATTAGCATCACTTAATGGGTCAGTGATAACTATATATAGGGGTGAGGGTAGGGACCAATCCTGCAATAAAATTAGGGTTTCCTCCCCATTAAGGAAACAATACCTTAGGCCCACACATAGTAATAAATATTTCATACCATTAAGGTGTGCTGATAGAATCCAATATCTCCATAGAGATCACTTACCAATAATATTGGATTCTTTCTGCTTACTCCATCTGTAGTCAACACCACTAAACCGATTTTAGAAACAAATCTTTGACTATGCTAGCCCACCTAATAGGAAATCTTACAGAATATACAGAGGAAAGAGGGACAATAAGTAGAGTGAGAGACGGTTGTGGCAATCAATTAGGATGCTGGAGCTGTCGTGGCCTTTGGAGAACGGATCTGTTGCTCGTATTGTCACCTGGTTGTACGAGTCAGTGACCAACACTTGTCCTTTTTGGTCTCAGATATACCCCTCTTTATCCTTGTAATGGCAGAAAATGAGACACGTATTGATCGCTGACTCGTACGATCATGTGATTATACGAGCAACGGATTCTTTCTTTCGGAACATAGGCATGTACGCCTTTGCCGTTGCCAGATGGACTCAACTCCTTCTCTTCAGTGGCACAGGTTGCTGGACTGAGTGGAGTCCATATGCAACGGCAGAGGCGTAAGTGAATGTTCGTGATTCAGTCTTTAGAGGATCATCAGAGAAAGTAAGTAATTGATAAATGCAAACTAAATTTTTAGGTTGGATTTAATTTCACGAACGAGAACAATCTCGTAAATTTCTAGTTCGCTGATTTGAAATTCACTTTCTCTCTCTTAATTTAATAGATTCTAAATCCATGGATTAGGGACGTATAAATTATTCTCATATATGTACCTGATCTAGATTCAATTTTTAGGTGGCTTTTGTAAATGAGTCTGGATGAAGTAAGGAACATGATTTCCAATTCTCGTACAATTAAAAGGTTGAGATGTGTAACCCATTTATTATCTCTCCAAATTTTTTGATTGATTATCTGTCTTCTCCTACTTTCTTCCTATTCTCTCTCTCTCTCTCTCTCTCTTTATCAAATTTTTTTTTAATTTTCATTTTAATCATTTGTATGATTAAAATAATAAATGAATTTTAATTTTCATTTTAATCATAATTTAAAATTCATTTATTATTTTAATCATACAAAATAGACTATACTAATCCGAGATCAATAAAAATTAATGGATACTTTTTGCCAAACCCTTATCTTCTTCTTCTTTTTTCTTAAGTTCACTCTCTCTCTCTCTCTCTCTCTCTCTCTCTCTCTCTCTCTCTCTCTCTCTCTCTCTCTCTCTCTCTATTTTTATTAAAATTTTATTTTAAAACTCACTTAGAATGGGTCTCTATCTGTCATACTAATACAAAGCAACCAAATAAAAAAATTTTTTACTCATCCATAGAGGACGATTCACCCACCATTCTAGGGTTCACAAATAGCTATAGTGTTTTAGTACAAGTTCGAAGTATCCTTCTGATATGCTCTCCCATTCGTATGAAGCCTATGATTAAGGATCCTGGACAAAAAAAAATTTCCTTAAAACTGTTAAGGCCAGAGAACTCAATTGATCTAGCACAATAGACCAATGGAAGGACGAAGAGGAGAATAATCAGGACACAGTTGGGGGGGGGGTGTTTGATCATTTCGTGCCCCCACCGTTTATATAATGAAAAATTAAATTGCAGGAATTGTATATAAATTGTACATAACCAAGGAATAAAGTAAAAAAAAACTGCTCCTAAAGAAGGGGAGTAGAATCTAGTAAGGCAAATATTACAGCAACATCAAATCTATTTCGGTAAAATTAAAAGAGGTTTGGCGAAGTTTTAGTTTCGATTGGAAAGAAGTATTTCGTTCACCAGATTGTCGAAATTGAGGACAGAAGAGCCAACAGGACTCGTGGCCGCCTCTGCTTTCTTTTTCCAAACCATGGCGTTGGTCTTCATCTCTTTACCCTTATCTCCTTCCATTAATTCTCTCACAAGCCTTTCAACGTCATTCCTCTTAACATTGTTGTCAATCTCTGAACCTATCCCCCAGTGAGTGCAGCAGTATCTGCAATTAGTTTGCTGGTCCGCAAAGAATGGCCAACAAATCACAGGCACACCACCGCAGATGCTTTCGAGTGTAGAGTTCCACCCACAGTGCGTTAAGAAACCACCTATGGCTGGGTGGTTCAGCACTTGCTCCTGTGGACACCAACTTGACAGCACTCCTCTCTCTTTGGTTTGGCTCACAAACTCGTACGGAAGCATGGCTGAGTCACCGGCTACGAGATCGGGCCTTATGATCCACAAGAAGGAGTGGTCGCTATTAGCTAGCCCCCACGCGAACTCCATGAGTTGCTGAGGAGTCATTACTGTGATGCTCCCAAAGTTGACATAAACCACAGAACTGGGTTCTTTGGAATCAAGCCATTCAAGACACTCTGATTCTTCTTTCCATAGATTGGACCCGATAGAGCTCAATCTATCGTCTTTAATCTGATCCAACATCAAGGGAAGAGGGCCGATGGTGTAAACGCGAGGCAACATCGTTGAGAGTGCATCCACAACGTCCTTCTCAAGGACATCAAAAGTATTTAGAATTATTGCAGAAGCTTTGTAAGCTCTCTCTGTTTCTCCCTTGATAAATTGGAGCATGAAGTCATCGGGATTGGTAGTTCGAATAAAACTGGGCATATCCCTCAGACGGATATTTTTCATTCCTGGGATCCAATCCAAAGTAGTGTCCAGGTACCCATTCGATAGGTAGCTCATATCTGTTCAGTGCCCAATCAAAACGTAAGGAGTTAATTGGTGATGACATGAGTGGGCTTTGAAGTTTATTTATATATAGCATACCTTTGAGAGGTGTAAGGCCCCTTTCCATGAGATGGCGAAAGTGCATGCAAGCCAAGAGGCCGCAGGGGCTGCTCGTCCAGAACAGTACTTCAGGGACTCCAATTTCCTCTGCAGCTTGGAGGGTGAAGCTCATGACAGCATCAGAGACTATGCAAGTGACTGGAGGTATATGGACTGTGGTGTTGAGATTGGAGAGGAGGTTGCGGAAGGGGACTAAGCAAGTGGTGCGTGTGGATTGACAAAGGGCGGGGACATCTTGGGTGGCATCTATATCAGAAGGTGGGAGACCGTCCGGGATAGTCTGGAATTGGAAGTCAGGTAAGCCTTTTACAGAATCAGGGCCTCTTGAGTTGAGTAGGCGTTTGTGATTGAATTCAGTGTTCACGAAGGTGATGTGGAAACCTCTGTGGCAAAGAAGTTTTGCAACCTTGAGCATGGGGTTTATGTGGCCTTGGGCTGGTGCTGGTATGCAAACTGCATGAAGCTTCTTCTCCTCCACTCCAACTGAAGCCATTCTCTCCTCTTTGGGAATAGAAACACACTCTCTCTCACTCGCACACACAGAGTTGTAGCGTCACTCCAAGAAGTCCCAGTTAAATTTATTAAGAAAAATAGTATAGAAAACAAAAGAGGAGGGATTAAAAGGGCCAAAGTCCCAGTTAGATCCTAAGAAAATTTCGATATTGACCCGGGTTATAACCCCATATAACAGCCAAGGGAATGAAATCTCTGGATAAATTTAAAAATACCCACTCAGAATGAATTTTTAACCCTTATCCTTGAGATTTTATTTTCCCAACTGATATCAAAGGTTGCTGGTAATAGTCAAGTTTCGTTTAGATCCCACGAGGCTTGCTGGTAGCAGCCAACCTACCCTTCAACTACACTAATAGTTGGGCACAGAAGCTTTGCTTTTGTTGTTCTGATGTGTTAGCACGCCTTGGAGTTGCTTGGTTGAGTAAGGCACGTAAGTTGATCTACGACTATCCTGGGTGGATAAAAATCGTTTGTTTTTCCTGATCCCTGTTTTGCTTTGTTTTTCTAGCTGCAGAACACGACACGTGTCCTCCTTTAAATCTGCGGTTGAGATTGTTTTGGTTGGCCTGTTGTTACTAAATCCGGTTTAGATCAATGGATGAATCAAACCATATTGAGTGGAACCGGTTCTGACAAACAACTCATAACCAGGTTTGAATTCAAAATCCCTAAAAGGAGATTTCTCAATCAAGAGGAAGGACCCAGACGACGTATCGTTGCTGCAGTCCGGCGATCTCGACCTGACTTTGACAGCTGGGTTTCATAGCAAGAGAGTAGCGGCTGGGCTTAGTGGGATTAATTTTCATCATCTTTGCCAGGAGAAGCGGCGACCGTCGACTCCGTCCATGAATTCGGAGGAATCTGTGACAACTAGCTTTGACAGTGAAGATCATCACACAGGAGGCGGCGAACGGAAGCTTCTCAACTTGTTCGTTTGAAACTTTTTTGAACGAGAAAGAGAAGAGACGTTTTAGAACTCAAGGATGTGTCGATATGTTGTCCTGTAATGTTTATTTTATTATTTCCTTCAACTTTTTAGGTGGAGTTACACCTGGTTGTTTTGGGGAAACCGGCGAGGTTTTGGGGCTATCTCTGGCCAATGATTTCTCTTTCTTCATACTTGTTTGAGTGAGATGAGAGAAAGGGAAAGATGAATATGTCTGTGATAATTCAATCTCCCCTTTATTTTTAGCTAATTAATGATTATGAGTTATGACTTATAACTTACGGCGGCAATAAGAATAGATAATATAGAGATGCTCTAATCTTTATGGATCCATGGAAATTTCTCTTCCCTTTGCCCTTTTCATGATTAATAGATCGCTTCTGAACTGAGAGAGAGAGAGAGAGAGAGAGAGAGAGAGGTTGTGGTGGTGGAGGTGGTGCGATGCCGGAGGGAGGGAAGGGAAGAGAGGCGTGTGGAGTTGGAAAAGGAATCTGGGCAGTGGGGACACCGGAGTTACTGCGGGATTGGCGTGTGGAGGGTGGAGGGGGTGTGGGTGTGAGAAACCTTCGCAGAGCAACCCACGAGCTTCGTGAGTAGAGCAGCAGAAGAAACCTTATACCCTAATCTTCACAAGAGAGAGACAACTAAACCCCTTCGTGAGCTTTCACCTTGATCGGGAGCAGCAGAAGAAACCACCGCTAGGGTTTCTCTTGCTACATTGAGAAGGGTGAGAGAAAGAATCGTGAGCGGTGGTTTCTTCCTACAAGAGAGACGCTGCAGAGGGGTGAAAGACAGAGAGAGAATCGTGAAATGGCAAACTTCTACGAACAAACAAGGGTTCCGGATTGAGAAATCTCCTTTTAGGGATTTTGAATTCAAACCTGGTTATGAGTTGTTTGTCAGAACCGGTTCCACTCAATATGGTTCGAGTTATCTATTGATCTAAACCGGATTTAATAACAACAGATCAACCAAAACAATCTCAACCGCTAATTTAAATGAGGACACGTGTCGTGTTCTGCAACTAGCAAAACACAGAAAAACAGGGATCAGAAAAACAAATGATTTTTATCCATCCTTGGTAAGGGTTTTCTTGCTGCTAGCTGGCACGGCCCCACCGAGGTCCACTGCAATTTGCCAAGTTGATTGGACTATGAAACTCTGGATAGGAAGCAAGCGTTGCATGGTCACCGGACCGTGGGGACGAGTGGAGACGATATCATTGAGAGACCATGTCATCTGTTCATTCCCTCGCTGACAAAAAGCTACACACCACAGTGGAGGAAAAGGCCAAAACGAAAAAAGAGCGACAGTGAGAGTGCATGAAATTAGTTACGTCTTCTTTTTCACAAACTTTAACTAAAGTAAGATTTTTTTTGCTTTTTATGTAAGAAAAAAAAATTACAGTAAGATTTTTCCTTTTTTTTTTTTTTTTTTTAATTTCTTTTAATTTACAGCATTCGTTGTTTTCAATTCTTTGTCGTCTAGTTCTCAGTGGAAGTATAAGGGATTAATTAAAGGGCGACTGATAGCAGGACGGTATTGTAATCTTATTTTTATTTTCTTTTAATATTAATCATCTATTTAATATTAGGTTAATCTAAATTATTTATTAATTTTTTTATATTATAATTGATTCTTAATTTTTAGGGTGGAGAGATGACGGACATGGTTACTTAACTTATCTAATACTATTTTATATAAATAAATAAATAAAAATAAAAATCCAATATAAGCAGACTCCTCATTCGATTCTGTTGGAAAATCTCAATTCTCTCTCTCTCCGTTCTTCTACTTTAACGTAGTTCCTTTATTCTATAGCAGCTATCATCATCATCATCTCTTTCTCTCTCTCTCTCAAAATAGGATGAGGTAAGAAAAAAATCAATATAACTAATTTAAGGCACTGAGCATATGAGAGACTTGGCCACACATATCCAAATACAATGTTTACATATTAATCATCAGGGAAGGGATTTGGACAGTAAAGCTTGCATGTATGGCAGAGGAAAAATTTGAATTTATAAAATAATCAAAACTATTGAATATCTAGGATTTTATTATTACTTCTTGGGTAAATATTATTAACCTATGAGAATTTATCATGGATGCAAATCTTTAGTGAGATTGGTAAACAAAACTTCAACTAGACTGGAGAACGCTGAAAAATGAAGAAGATAAAGGAACAACCTTGAAGAAGAAGCAAGGAGAGAAAGATGATCGAGATTTCTAAGCAGAATCAAAATAATAGTCTGCTTATATTGGGATTTTTATTATTTATTTATTTAAATATTAATAATATTAAATCAATCATATCACTTACGTGAACATTCACCGAGCTCTAGGCATTTCACATTTCTATTTTTTTGCACGTAACATGATCATTTTGTTTGAGGAAAGTGAATATTTACATACGTGAATGTACGTGAACGATCCTAATCTGTGAATATGACATTTATTAAATGAGGAGAGAGAAAATACATGTCATATCCACGGACCATGGTCGTTCACGTATACCTGATCTCCATTTTGCCTTAATTAAATATTTCTAATCATGCGACGTGTCATCTTTATAACAACTTTTATCCTAAAATACTTTTTAAATATATTTGCTGATTGTATGACGTATTCAATTTGATCTGAACCGTCTCTTTATCGACAATTTACAGTCTTTAAATGCGTGTCAGCTTTTCTGTTGCTTCACAGAAGTATTCAGTCGAAGATGAATGCCACAGTCAGATTCGATAATCCATGTTCTGACACTTCAGGGAGACCACATTAATGACGACCACATGGCCATGACGTAGGCTTACGGAACAATGACCTATCAGTTCCTTTATGAATTCTAGTCCACAGTGACATTGTCACACCTCAGCCTTTCCTATGTGAATTTCGGGCCACATTATCAGCACGAACCTCGGGACAATGCTTACCCAGGCCATTTCTCCTCCATCCTATGTATATCTACAAAGTACGGCAAGAATAAAAAAAAAAAAAAAAAAAAAAAAAAAAAAAAAAAAAAGATCAAACTCTACTTATATCTGATAATGTGTTAATTGTAATTGCTTGTGGTCTGTGTCACAGGAGCAGGCCCATTGGGCTTAAGATTAGAGAGTTTACCATTTAAAAAAAAAAAAAAAAAAAAAAAAGATCAAACTCTACTTATATCTGATAATGTGTTAATTGTAATTGCTTGTGGTCTGTGTCACAGGAGCAGGCCCATTGGGCTTAAGATTAGAGAGTTTACCATTTTCTTCAGTAGCAAATTAATAATGTGTTTTTTTAACAATTGCAACATCTTGTAGAACGATTAGATATTTTTCTTCACACGTTTATCATAACCTATTTCTTCTTGTGGAAGCATAGGAATCTGATTACATTGGGTTCAAAATCCCCAAATCCAGGTTTCCGTAATAAATCAGGTGAAGTTTTGGGCTGCTCAAATGAAAGGTAACACATCTGACCGCTCACAGGCGATGGATA
>NW_024868496.1:71574-97134 GCF_013358625.1 Macadamia integrifolia
CTTTAAGTGAGTGAAAAGCAGGAAATCTTCAACAAAATTCTCTAAAAAAAAACAACCATAAGATTCGAACTTGAGACCTCTTGGTGAGCAAGAGAATTTTGCACACCATAGCTCACCAGCTACACTAGGTAGTTGTTGTTACCAAAAACAAATCTTTAATCACTTAATGATGTGGTCCATCGATCCTTGTTGGCATTTGGAGTATTCATTGTACCTCTGGGACAATTGCAAACAGGCTGGTTCTGCATCTCGGTTCAGTTCTGATCCATTATTCTTTTTCTGACCCGAAAAAGAATACTCATTTGTACGGGTGACCAAACGAATGTGTACTTTTAATTGAACACGTCCATCTTGCTCAGAATTTCGTCCTCTTCGCAACCATGGAAAGAAATAGGACCTCTTTACGTGTAAAATTGAAGATATAGTGCCCGATAGTCCTTAAGGCCTTGAAAATATAAAACCTGCAAAAAGAGAATAAAACCCAAGGTAGCTCCATTCTAAATATGTAAAATACATGTTTTACTACCCTAGATTTCACACATAAATGTGCTCATCACACACCTTAATGGTATGAAATATTTATTACTATGTGTGGACCTAAGGTATTGTTTCCTTAATGGGGAGGAAACCCTAATTTTATTGCAGGGTTGGTCCCTACCCTCATCCCTATATATAGTTATCACTGACCCATTAAGTGATACTAATGACCAAAAAAGCAAAAGGGAAAGAGGGTAGATCAGACCAATATTGATCGTGTTGTACGAGGAGCATACAAGAAGACATTTAGGAGTTCTTACTCTTCAGCCATGGATTCAGGTATGCCTAAAACGTGTTTTTGTAGTGTTTGTCGTGCATGCTTATCGATCTTCATGAATCATTCCGCCTTTATTTTCTATCATATTCTTTAATTCATCTTTTACTTGGACCATGGCTTTGCCATTTAGAGAAGAAGAAGCAAACAAAATGCAATAAGAAAGTCAAATTCCCCAACACTTAGTTTCTCCTAATTTAAACATACGATTGTGAAACTCTAGTAAGACACATATGCCTAGCGACTAAATCCTTAATATGCAGGTTATTTTGGGAACATTTTCCCTAAATCCTTGGTTTATATACATTAACAGGGTTTGGCAAAGTTTAAAGGAGTATTTCATTCATCAGGTTGTCAACTTGATGTGGTTGGAGAGAAGCATCTGATTCACCATGTCATCAAAATGGACATGGGAAGATCCACCAGGAGCAATGGCCTCCTCTGCTTTTTTCTTCCATTCCATGGCATTGGCCTTAATCTCCTTTCCCCTTTCTCCCACCATCAAGTCCCTCACAAGCCTCTCAACGTCTTCCCTCTTCACGTTGTTGTCGATCTCATCCCCAATCCCCCAATGAACGCACGAATACCGGCAATTCGTCTGCTGGTCGGCGAAGAACGGCCAACACAACAGTGGCACTCCACCGCATATGTTCTCAAGTGTGGAGTTCCAACCACTATGTGTCAAGAAACCACCCACGGCGGGGTGGTTGAGCACTTCCTCCTGAGGACACCAACTCGCTAGAAGGCCTCTCTTATTGGTCCGAGTCACGAACTCCGGCGGCAACACGGCTGAGTCTCCCGTTACCAGATCGGGTCTTATGATCCACAAGAATGTCTGCTCACTATTAGCGAGCCCCCATGCGAACTCCAATAGTTGTTGAGGCGTCATTACCGTGATACTCCCAAAGTTCACGTAAACCACTGAACCGGGTTCTTTGGCATTGAGCCAACCGAGACACTCCTGTTCTTCCCTCCACAAATTGGACCCGATCGACTTCAAACCATCGTCTCCATCAATCTGATTCACCAGTAACTGGAGAGGACCAATGCTGTAAACGCGAGGTAACATTGCAGAGAGTGCATTCAAGACATCATGCTCCAAGGCATCAAAGGTGTTTACAATGATCGCCGCAGCTTTTGGAGCTCTGGCCACTTCTCCTTTGGCATAGTTGAGCATTATATCTTCTGGATCTGTGGTTCGAACGAAACTAGGAAGGTCTCTGAAACGGATATCTTTCATTCCTGGAATCCAATCAATGGGCGTGTTTAGAAACCCATTTGTCAAGCAGCTCGTATCTGTAACAGTACAGAAGAGAATTAACACAGCGTAAAAGAGTATGCTATCATAGACTACAGAGTGGCCGGTTTATACCTTTGAGTGGTATGATGCCTCTTTCCATGAGATGGGGATAGTGCATGAAGGCCAAGAAGCTACAGGCGCTGGTCGTCCAAAATAATATTTCAGGGACTCTAATTTCCTCAGCAGCTTGCAGAGTGAAGGTCATGATACCATCAGAGACTACACAAGTGATCGGGGGGATATCAGGTGTGGTGTTGAGTTTGGAGAGGAGGTTGCGGAAGGGAACTAAGCAAGCTCTGCGGGTAGACTGGCAGAGGGTTGGGACGTCTTGGGTGGTATCTATATCAGAAGGTGGAAGACCGTCCGGGATGGTCTGGAATTGGAAATCAGGTAAGCCCTTGAGAGAATCAGGGCCTCTTGAGTTGAGTAGACGTTTGTGATTGAATTCAGTGTTGACGAAAGTGATGTGGAAGCCTCTGTGGTGAAGAAGCTTTGCAACCTTGAGCATGGGGTTAATGTGGCCTTGGGCTGGGTATGGGATGCAAACCGCATGAGGTTTCTTCTTTTCCTCCACTGCAGCACAACTCATCTTTCTCTCTCTCTCTCTCTCTCTCTCAGTTCTGCGGTCTATGGTTGTGGATGGCAGTAGTAGTGCCATGGATTTTATGCGCTGGACGCACTTAGAATAGATGAGGACGTACAGTGATCGTGTGTGGTTCATATTTCAGACTCAATAAGAGGTTCATCGGCAATGGTGCAGCAGTCAAATAAGCCAGTGAAGCTGTTTACCATTGCCGACGGAGATTTTTACTACCAAAAATCAATGTCAGTGGGAGGAGATCTAGCCTATGGAATCTCGTTCTTCAACCCAAATTTTTTGGCATATACATATAGAGAGTTGGGCCCGTGGAGAGCGGATCAGGTTTACATATGAGAACATATGAATTTAGAATTAATTTTCTATCTCTTCATTTAATAGATTTTAAATCCACGAACCAGAAACGTATAAGAACATTCTCGTACATGAACCCGACATGTCCTTTGCCCATGCAGTCCAATTTAGGGCTCAAACGTTGGCTGATTGACTGCCGGCGTGGCCCATGGGTGGGACGGCAGATTCTGATGATCAAAGGAGTGTGAGCGAGGTCAAGGGATCGGTGAAAGAAGAAGGTAGTGACACCGTGAGATTAGGTTAGTTCTCCAACAACACGGTGCCACACTCATACAAACCTGACATGGAGAAATGATGGATTTCCTCCTCACGTACGGTAGGGGACCCACTTTAATTTTGTTTTACAAACTGATTCATAACCTAGGCACCGTTTGATAATGTTTTTGGAAACAAAAATAGATTTTTTGGTGTTTGATAAACCTGTTTCTCGAAGCCTTTTTTACAAACATAATGCCATTAAAAACCCCAATAATATCATCGAATGCCCAAAAGGGGGAGAGTGTTCAATTGCCTATTTTTAGGTTTAAATAGTTGAGAGATTTATTGGGCACAACATCCTCTTTTTTTTTTCTCTCTCAAATTCGTTTCTAGAAACGACGAAACAAGTCCGATTTGTATCGTCAAAGTCGTTTCTAGAATTTTAAATAGGCATAAATTTTGATTTATATTTCTAGAAACTGGTGAAATTGAATAACTTTATCAAACGCTTTTTAGGCTGTTTCTCAGTTTCTGGGAACAAGAAAATGCAAAAACGTCAGAAACGAAACGTTGTCAAATGGTGCCTCAGTCTCATTACTTCTATAAAAAAGGAAAAACATAGTCTAATTACTGGAATGACTTATGTTTTACATATAGGATAAGAGTTATCATGAGGAAATGCGGTTCCTATGCGTGCGTAGAGGAATAATAATATATAAAAAAGTATATTCTTAGAAGAGTCACTATTCTTTACCAAAAAAGGTGGGGTTAAGTCTATTATTTTGCTCCAATATGTGAGATTTCTAGAAAATGTTTTCCCTTTATATAATATGAGACAGGTTCCAACCATGCAAGCGTGTCAATTTGGAATAAAAAACTATAAATAATATTTTACAATTAAATATGAAAAGAATATTTATTTTGTATTGTTTTTATCATATGTAGACTATCATATTTATTTTGTATTGATTTTATCATATGCAGACTATCATCTAGTCATTGAATGGGTATAAGTTTGTGGATAGGTGTTGATTAATAGTTTGGGTATAAGTCCGGGTGTAAGTTTGTGGATAGCCTAATGTTATGAATCTAGGTGTTGAGATAAGGTTTTACAACATATTCATGCATTTGGTACGATTGGAAAGCAGAATACGTACAGAGATTAGGACATACTCTCCTTCTTGTTCTGTCGCTGTCCATTGTTATTTACTGAAAAAAAAAAAAGAAAAAAAGTATCCATTGTTTGCAGGTACAGAGATTAGAGATCAAGGTTCAGATCGGCTTCTCTAGCCATGTCTCAACACCATCAAAGAAATATTCAGATTTTATCAAAATCATTGCTCTAAAGCTGACTCCCACTGAAGAGAAATGGCTTAATCGATGAAAGGGTAAGAGTTCTCGTTTCCATTTTTTTCCCATATTTTATAACATCATACTGTAAAATGTGTTTTAAATATGTAAAAATAATAATCGCATTTTAAACACATTTTTGCCACCAATGGTCAAGATCGCTTGGATCGTATTGGTTTCGCTTGAAACCAATCTCAGATACCGAGAAACCAATCTCTGATACTGAGAGATTCGATACCGATCCATTGAAATGTATAAGAGTAAAGTGGTCCAAAATACTAATTTCTTAAAAAACACGGGTAAATCGTCTGACCCCGATCCCCATCCCCATTAATACCAATCAATATGAGTATAGATTGAGATCGTTCCCACACTCGCACCACAGGGAAAGGATCTACAGTACATGGCCAAAGCTCCTTAGGGCTGTGCCAAGTAATTTTAATGCAATTATAGATGTCTGTAAACCAATAAGAACAAACATATTTAGGCTTCAATAGCAAGTGTTCCAACAAGAGAAAGAGTTGAAAGCTCAAGGTAACTTATCCATTAAAGAGTTTTTGTTTTTTCTGTTTTTTCTGTTTTTTTTTTTTTTTTTTTTGGGGGGGGTGGGGTGTGGCGCGGGGTGGGGAGGTGGGGGGCGGTGGGGTTGTTAGCCACCGTCTTAGGGTTTTGAAACACCCCCACCCCATTTACCAATGGTCAAACATATCCCCACTGTTGTGTGGTACCATCTTCTCATCCAAAAGCATCGTTCAAGGAACTTCACTTCACCTTGGATTAAGAAAAATTCGATTCAAAAAACAATATATTACTTGAACAAACGTTTGGGATACAAGGAAATACATAAACTACTACTAAAACAAACGAATTGGGACGAGCGAGGTATCAAGTTAGTGTGAGTTGGACTTGGAGAGAAGCACCTGATTCACCATTTTGTCGAAATGGAGGTGTGAAGACCCAACAGAAGCAATGGCCTCCACTGCTCTCTTCTTCCATTCCATGGCCTTCTTCTTCATCTCCTTTCCCCTTTCTCTCACCATCAAGTCCCTCACAAGCGTCTCAACGTCTTCCCTCTTCACGTTGTTGTCGATCTCATCCCCGATACCCCAATGAACACACGAATACCGGCAGTTCGTCTGTTGCTCGGCGAAGAACGGCCAACACACCAGTGGCACTCCACTGCATATGCTTCGAGTGTGGAGTTCCAACCACTGTGTGTCAAGAAACCACCCACGGCTGGGTGGTTGAGCACTTCCTCCTGTGGACACCAACTCGCCAACATTCCTCTCTCTTTGGTCTGAGTCACAAACTCAGGTGGCAACATTGCCGAGGCTCCCACCAACAGATCAGGTCTTATGATCCACAAGAAGGTCTGCTCACTACTAGCGAGCCCCCATGCGAACTCCACTAGTTGCTGAGGCGTCATTACCGTGATGCTCCCAAAGTTCACGTAAACAACCGAACCGGATTTTTTGGTATCGAGCCAATCGAGACATTCCGGTTCTTCTTTCCACAGATTGGACCCAATCGACTTCAAATCGTCATCTTGAATCTGATTCAGAAGAAGCGGGAGAGGACCGATGCTGTAAACGCTAGGCAACATTGCAGAGAGTACATTCAAAACGTCCAGCTCCAGGGCATCGAAGGTATTTAGAATGACCGCCGCAGCTTTCGGAGCTCTGGCCACTTCTCTCTTGGCAAATTCGATCATGAAATCGTTTGGATCTGTGGTCCGAACGAAACTTGGAACATCTCTCAAACGGATCTCTTTCATTCCAGGGATACAATCAATGGGGGTATCTAAGTACCCATTTGTCAAGTAACTAGCATCTGTTACATTACACAAGAGAGTAAATAAAACCTAGAAGAGTATGATATTATAGATTAATTATTAGAGATTTTCATGATTCTCTTTACTAAACCTTTGAGAGGTGTAAGGCCCCTTTCGACGAGGAGGGGATAGTGCATGTAGCCCAAGAAGCCGCAAGCACTGGTCGTCCAGAACAATACTTCAGGGACTCCAATTTCCTCAGCAGCTTGAAGAGTGAAGCTCATGACACCATCAGAGACTACGCAAGTGACGGGAGGGATTTCGGCTGTGGTGTTGAGTTTGGAGAGGAGATTTCGGAAGGGGACCAAGCAGGTCTTGCTGGTGGATTGACAAAGGGAAGTGATGTCTTGAGTGGCGTCCATGTCTGATGGTGGGAGACCATCTGGGATTGTATGGAATTGGAAGTCAGTTAAGCCCTTGAGAGAGTCAGGACCTCTTGACTTGAGTAAGCGCTTGTAGTTGAATTCGCTGTTGACAAAGCTGATGTGGAAACCTCTGTGATGAAGAAGCTTTGCTACCTTTAGCATAGGGTTTATGTGGCCCTGGGCTGGGAATGGGATGCAGACTGCATGAGGTTTCTTCTCTTCGTCCACCACAAAAGAGTCCATCTCTCTCTCTCTCTCTCTCTCTCTCTCTCTCTTTTCTGTGACCCACGGATGTGGATTTTCCCTTCCTTGGGAGAAATTATAAAGAGAACTCAGACAAGACCACAGGCACAGACGATACCTGAATCATATAAAAAGAAAAGTAAGATAATAGAGGGTGTCTATCATTTGCCAATCATGGAGATATTTTTATGAGAAAACCAACGCTAATATATTTTTTTATGTAAAAATATATTAACGGGTAACGTTGAAATCAATACACAGCGGGATATGCGGATCCATTCCAACGCATCTTCCCGAAATTTTTTGGCCGTTGTATGATAAACTATGTGCAGTGTCTAATTAACAATGACTATCAGATCTCAAGAAAAATGCATGTCTAATTAACTATGGCTTCTTTATAAAAGGTATATTATATATATTTTTTTTTTGCTGTTTTACCTGAAACGATATGAATAATCAATCTAAATTGGTCAAGGATTGAGGATTGGTCTCAATTGATATTAATTCAATATGATCAATAGAGTCGATATAATATTAATACTTGAAATACAGTCAATACGATACTGATACTTAAAACCATGGTCACTCGCACCCATCACACACTCCGCCTCCTCGTCCCTGGCCCCTTGCTGGCCTAATCTCTGTCATATCAAGCTCATTGGTGCAATCCTACCAGTCCCTTCACGGAGCCAAAATTTTCCCTCCAAGCTGATACATCAGTAACCAGTTCCCTCACTACACTCAACCTTCTTAACCTATCCTTCATCGAGGGATTCAAGTCTTAGGAACTTCTCACCACCTCCAATGCCTAGCCCTATCTCACCCATTTCTTAGCCCCCCCCCCCCCCATCTCTAGCCATAAGGTACATTAACTTCGATGGAGATGGCAAAGTTGAATGGGACAACTGTTGGGTCTCAAGAAGTAATTTTAGGGTTAAAGATGTAACAAGGGTAAAATGACCTTTAGATTTAAGATGTTTTAGGTCAAGATATTATGAGGTTAAAAATTATCTATTTCATTTTAAAACTAACACCTCACCCACGTTGTTATATCTCATAAATCGAAACACAATAAACAAAATGCAAAGGAGATGGATAAAGTTAGGTCAAACCTCAATAGAGATATGTATAAATTTCTTTTTAAGATTCAACAGCTGCACTCAAAAAAAGGGGGGGGGGGGGAATCAACATCTGCGTCTGTCTTAACTCATCTAATAACATCAATCAAATATTACAAGCAAGGGATCTATCTTAATTGCTTAGAGAATTGCTTGTCCTTTCATGAAAAAAAAAAACCTGCTCGATAAGATTACCATTGGTGGTGATCCAATTACACCAAAAAGGGCGCACTTTATGCACGGTGATTCAATCACACCGTAGTTCTAAAATGGAACGATCAATATTGGTCCGATCAGAATTGTATCCAGGTGCACGGTGATTCAATCACTCAAATCTGCAATTTAGCTTTGGCAAGCTTGAAATCATTTCCATAGCCATTTGTCTATTAAAACTTCACCACTTCCATCTCTCTATGTTTCTAACATAATAAAGAAAGGGCACGTGGCCGGCGGATAGCGGTCTTTTTACATTTTCCAACGTCTGAGCATAGAGAGTGCTACCTCTCTCTCTCTTATTTATTTATTTATTTGTTTGTTTTTATGGAGTACAAACTACAAACTTAACTAAAAAAAAATCTTTGGAAAGACACTACCGCAAAAAAAGGGGAAAAAATATAAGGTGAGGGATATAGATCTCAGGACAGGTCTTGTTGAGATGAAGCTCCATTTGTGGCAAGTTGCAACAAATTCGCCTCACGGAAAGTGTGCAAAATTTCAACATGAAGAATAGCAGACCATAGCAATCAGCAGTCCAAAATAATGTGTTGAATTCGTCATGGGATTGAAGAGCAATTCGATTAAGGATATTGACTATCATAAGATTGTCAATCTTAATCCATACATTCCTCAAACCCTTAGCTAAAACAATAGTAAGAGCTTTCCGAATTACAAGAGTTTCAACAATACACGCAAATGACAAACCCACACCAGAAGAGAAGCAATGAATGGACGCACCATTGGAATCTCTAATGATTCCTCCCACACCAGCCATGCCTAGATTGCCCATTGCAGACCCATCCAAATTGATTTTCAGCACACCCGCTTCGGGTGGGTGCCAAGACATGAAAGCAAACCTTGGAGCAGGGGGCTTAGCATCGATAGCGGTGGACAACTCTCTAGCATTTTTGACAATGAAGAACGGAGACCTGCTAGTGTTCCTGAAGACCTTCTCTGTATATGCTAACCATAAATTCCACAGAATATTGCACACCAACGCGACCAAAGGAGATCTACCGGAGATTCGAGTACATGAATTTAAAAAACTGGTGAGATTTTCCTTGATGTCATTCTATTCCAAGTGAAGTGGAATCCCCACCATAGACCAAACATATGCAGGGAAGTGAAAATGTATGAAAATATGAGAGATACTGGGATCTTCAATTGAGCATCAGGGATAAGAGTTTGGGAGATTAAATCCCCAAGCATTTGAAAGAGTAGGGATTGGAATTCTTTCATGAATAAGTTTCCACATGAAGAATTGAATCTTTGGGATGGTCGAATGAGCCAAATTTTTTGCCATACTAGGTTAGTGGAGTGGGTTTGTATGGCCCCATGCATATGCATAGGAGAATACAAAATTACCATCCCATCCCTTGTGAAATAAAAAATCCCTTATTTGTTGATGCCTTTGCGTATGATCTCATTAATTGACCCTCAAGCTGGTGCAAGAGTACATGACCAGGTAGTGATTACTTGCCCCTTCACCTAAAAAACAGATCTATTACCTCATAATATATAAGGGAAGTAGTTCTCTGTCCAACAGAGCGGCCTACACCAATGCTTCCTATGTTTATCTCTTTCTTCCCTCAAACAAGGGGTAGGGATGTCTTCTCATAGATAGAGGAAAGTGATAGACACATGGGCCCATTGGTGTAACCCATGCTCTCAAACTTTCACGGACAAAGTTGTTTTTCCCAATAAATAAAGGGAAGATGTTTTCTATCTGGAAATAGTGGTGTAGGCATCAATGCTCTCTGAATGTCTGAGTCTATCTCTCTCGTCCCTCTGTAGGGTATATAGGGGTAGAGATGTCATTTGATATGAAGAAAAAAGAAATAGATACATAGGAGCACTGACATAAGCCTCACTCCTAGACAGAAAACATTTATGTATAAATAAAATAAAACAAAATAAATAAAATAAAATAAGACAAATAAGACTGCTACCTCAATCCGCATATGAAATTGATTTAAGAAAAAAAAAATCTCATGTCGATAGTGTTTAGATCTTTTCCCATGCCCCTCACTTACATCTTGACCATGTGGATTTTTTTTTCTTTTTTGTTAAATATGTTGGCTTTATACTTAAACCTCTCTCATCTCTACCTGTATGGGCCCTTTGTTGACGAAATAATTGTTTATAACATAATTGGTATGCTGTGGAATATATATTCCTTCCATTATACTGGCGTGAGTCGCGTGACAATGGGAAGAACCCATCCCTCTCATGATTTTAAAAAGAGAAAATTATAATTAAGAGCGTATATTTATATAAAGTTTTTTCCTTATTTAGTATTATATTTTGGGGAAAGTATTTTTTGTAGAAGAGTACGGTTTCTACGCATGTGTGAGGGCCAAT
This sequence comes from Macadamia integrifolia, assembly GCF_013358625.1. NCBI lineage: Eukaryota > Viridiplantae > Streptophyta > Magnoliopsida > Proteales > Proteaceae > Macadamia > Macadamia integrifolia. The sequence continues at coordinate 82,320 of NW_024868496.1, forward strand.
AGAAGTGCACAAAGAAGTATTTACAAAAACGTCATTTTCCATATCAAAGGACAAGGGTCACACTCTCTTGCAGAAAATATTTTTCCTATATTTTTTATATAATTTTCAAATTTTAAATTAAATTAAAATATTTTAGAGTTGGACATACAATCACGTAAGCTAATGATTAAAAATATATATATATTAGTATTAATTTTGATTTTATTTCTTTTCCATTATTTTTCTTGTGTAAGAAAGGGAGTATTTAATTGAATTAGATTTTGAATGTCCACATGTCACTAATTTAGACCATGTCTGCTCTATCTAATATTCACCTAACATAGTGTATGCTTTTTTTTTTTTTTTTTTGCTAACTATGGGGATCAAGCTTGGCGTTCTCATACAACTTTCACCAAAAGCAGTGAAGAGGACTAAACACCCCGTGTGAGTAGCCCAAGGTATGCCTAGTGGAAGTTGAACTTAAGACGTCCAAGTTCACGACTCGTACCAAGTTCGTTGCTCACCAACTACACTACCATCTTGGGTTAACATAATAGATACCTTGTGATATTTGAAAAAATAACAAATTATATGAATAATAATCCACTTTTTTCTTCTTTCTCATTCTCCAAACCAGACAAACATAGATAATGGACTGATAATTGAGATGATAAGAAGTATCTTCGTCACCGAAAGTGTGGGACGACACCAAAGAATATCTTCGTCACCGTTCATGATGGACAAAAGAGGGGCTGTATTTTTTAACATATTAGAGATTCAACTCTTCAACGGGTAACAAAAATAAAAAACAAAGGAGCACAAAATCTAAAAGCTAAGCAAAGCCCAGCCATGCTGGGCTGAGGTCATCTGCTGATCAGGTCTATTGTCTATAGACTTGAGGCCTGATTTAATATGATTTTTATTTCGAAAATTGTTAGATTTTTATGCGTTAATTCCGAAAAATAGAAATCAATCGGGATAGAATTTTTGAAATAGCTGACGGTATTTCAAATTTGAAATTAAATTTGATTTCACTTTTACTCTTTAATGAATATATAATTAATTTGATGGACAACGTAGAAATTTTATGTTAAAAATAAAATAATTACCTTTTCTTCTCGTGATGGTCTCATCATCATCATGCCTTCACCTTTACCACCATCTCATCATCATCGTCATCATCACCATCACCACCACCATCACTACCTCCACCACCCTTTCATAGCCCCACCCCCCACCCTCACCTCTGCCCTTGTACCAGACTACCTTCTCCCAAAAAAATATAGATAATCTATTTTCAAAAATTAAACTATCAAATGAATTTTTTATTCTTAAAATATTTTACATTCATGCAATCAAAACAATTTAACTTTCTTGACCAAAAAATTATTTAATGATTATTTCATAAAATCAATTCAAAATTGAAATACAAATCATATTAAATATGGTCAAACCAAATCTGATAAGTGAATTGACTAGTGGTTCAACCAATGGGAAGGATAAGAGAGATTTTTCCAAGGGAGGAGAAAAGATATAAACACAGGTATCGATATACTGCTAGCACATCCACCCTTTTTCCGAATACAAGAATAATAAAATGTGTAATTTTGATAGTGAAAAAAAATGTTGGATTGAACTTCAAAACAATGTGCAATTGGCGATCATATGTCAATGTTGTGTTGCTCCGCACGATTGACTTACTCACATTTTTTTTTTTTTTTGGTACCGATTATCTATTCACTTACAAACCATAATATACAACAATTTAAAAAAAAAAAAAAAAAAAAAAGAGTTGCATATGGCCCATGAGAATTAACACATTTGGCCAGCAGTGGAGGTCAGCATTTACTGCTGATAATAAGGTAAGTGTTTAGATTAAAATGAGAAGGTAACTAACGCGGTTTGAAGAAGATGTAATATCAACATTAAAGTTCTTTCTGCCAATTCTTTACCTTCAGCGGCATTCACATTCATTACTTTCCATAAATTTTGAGGGGATGTGTTTTCTGTGGAAAAGTGCAGGGAGGGTGTTAAAATCAAATCAAAATCATTGACTGAAATTGGATTAAGTCATTTATATCGAAACTGTGAAACTACTAAATAGATTGTTCGATTTTGGTTATAAAATTGAAATCGGTTAGTTAAATGATTTTAATGGAATTGAACTGTTTAAATTGATTAATACACATAATAAGTTTAAATCGTTCAATATTAAGTTTACATACATCTCAATAAAAATTGAAGTTTACATCAAGCAACTATTAAAAGAAAACATATACACTAAACAATTCAATTCAATGTTAAAGTTTACATCTATGTCAATAAAAATAATTTAAGAGTAAAGAACCTATTTGGATTAAAAAAAAAAAAAAAAAACACACAGGAAAACTATTTAAATCAAAACCTTAGAGTGCGGCTCCTGCGCATATGTGATGGCCAATGGGAGTGCACGAGGGAGCACTAACAACGGTACCATTTTTCATTTTATGAGAAATTGGCTGGTCCTTTCACACCCCATGTGCTTGGGCGCAGGGCCACAGTCCCCCACAAAAAGGTAAAAATAGATTAAAAAACCAATTTTTTCTTTTGGTTTTTTGTTATATGGAAATTAATTTCGCTACAGATAAGTAGGCAAAGTATGGAGCTAGATCAAAATCTTCTGCTTTATGGTTAATAACTACTGCTTTTAATTTATCTGATGTAAGTTGGGATTTTCAGATAAAACCCAGATTTAGGTTTATGTAAATATTGTGATTGAGCTAAAAATCTGTTGACGATTATGTCGAAGTTGAATTTTTAGTTTAATGAATTTTGATTATTTTTGTACCATCATTTTTTGATTATTAATGATATTTCTTACTAAACTTTGGGGGAAAAAAATAATAATAAATAAATCTATCTGAGTTCATTCGATCCAAATCAACTGATTACGAGTTTTGCCTATCCACTATGAGATAGGATCCGAACTCGTACGATCACCTGATCGTACAAGTCAGCATCTAACACATCTCCTTCCTTCTATCACTATAAAGATACAAATGAGTAAATTTGAAAAAAAATAAAAATAAAAAATAAAAACAGAAGTTAGATGCTGACTTATAAGACCAACTGATCCAATGTCACTCACCATTGCCTCCTTCCTAGGTCATGGGTTGCCATCGCATGCAGTGTGCGATTGGGAGCTTTGTTTGTCTATGCTCTGGGCTTCCTTGAGATGAAGACCCATCCCGCATCTCATTGGTGGAGCCGCCTAGCCTGCACCACGCGGGCGGATGAGAAGATTTTGTTTGTTTATTTTCCGTCATGGCCTCGTCATACAATCGCGCGTCTTCTCTTTTTTTTCTTAATTTATATTGTAATTGAGAGCTTCAATTTCTGTTTAAATTTAAATCCTTGGGGTTGACCCTTCTGTCGATGGTTTTCTCTTTGACTCCTTCAAAATGGATTCATACGAACCAACAATTCGTTTTTTGCATTTAATCCTTCCCTCTTTTTCATCTATTAAATTATCATTGTTTTCCAAGTGGGCGCGCAAGCCGCTGCTGTCTTTGGTCCTTTGTTTCTCTATCAATTGGGAAGACGTTTAGGAGGGAAGCCACTACTTGTCCAACTCCAACATTCAGGCTCTGAGGACAAAAGATTGGGGGAGAGAGAGAGAGATGGGTTCCATTAGAGTGGAGGACAAGAAGCCATATGCGGTTTGTATACCATTCCCAGCCCAGGGCCACATAAACCCCATGCTCAAGGTGGCAAAGCTTCTCCACCACACAGGTTTCCACATCACCTTCGTCAACACTGAATACAATAACAAACGCCTACTCAAGTCAAGAGGCCCTGATTCTCTTAAGGGCTTACCTGACTTTCAATTCCAGACTATCCCAGACGGTCTCCCACCACCTGACATAGATGCCAGTCTACCCGCAGCACTTGCATAGTTCCCTTCCGCAACCTCCTCTCAGAACTCAATACCACAGCTCATATCCCACCGGTCACTTGCGTAGTCTCTGATGGTGTCATGAGCTTCACCCTTGAAGCTGCTGAGGAAATCGGAGTCCCTGAACTATTGTTCTGGACAACTAGCGGCTGCGGCTTCATGGGTTACATGCACTATCCCCATCTCATGGAAAGAGGCCTTACACCTCTCAAAGGTATGCTATAAATAATTTCAAAGCCGACTTCTCTATAACATATCATCACCAATTTAACTCTTTACGTTTTGATTGTGCACTGGACAGATACGAGCTACCTATCCAATGGGTACTTGGACACTCCTTTGGATTGGATTCCAGGAATGAATGGTATCCGTTTGAAGGATATTCCCACTTTTTTTTCGAACTACCAATCCCGATGACATCATGCTTGACTTTGGCAAGGGAGAAGTAGGGAGAGCTTATAAAGCTTCTGCAATTATTTTAAATACATTTGAACTCCTTGAGAAGGACGTCGTGGATGCACTCTCAACGATGTTGCCTCGCGTTTACACCATCGGCCCTCTTCCTTTGATGTTGGATCAGATTAAAGATGATAGATTGAGCTCCATTAGGTCCAATCTATGGAAAGAAGAATCAGAGTCTTGAATGGCTTGATTCCAAAGAACTCAGTTCTGTGGTTTATGTCAACTTTGGGAGCATCACTGTAATGACGCCTCAGCAACTCGTGGAGTTCGCATGGGGGCTAGCTAATAGCAACCACACCTTCTTGTGGATCATAAGGCCCGATCTTGTAGCGGGTGACTCGAAAACCTATTTAGAAAGGTAATTATAAACTTGAAATCAACACAATGTTTAAATAGTAAGATAATATTTTCTAAAAAAAATGAAAGAGTTTTCTTGCTCTAGAGCAAACTCGACATCGACTGAAAATATCCACTCACATTCCCTTTTAGTATGATTAAGGGTGTCAAAATTTAGATAGAATTGAATAAAATGATCGAGATAAACCAAATTGGTCTGTACTGAACGAACCGAGGTCTTGTTTGGACCGGTTTTGATTTTGGGATCAACTCTATTTCAACTGAATTAATTGTTTTGATAGGCAGGCCCTAAGGAAAGTGGAACTCCTGATACTCTTAATCATGAGGTATGGCTCTTGCTAAGTAAGATAACTCCCTTGGGTTTAATTAGAGAAACTGAATATCTATATCCAATCTGTCATGTGGTACATGTTTATGCAAGGCCAGTTTAGAAAGTTTTTTTTTTTTTCGGTACGAGTATAAAAAAAATTCTTCCCTTAATAAATATAGAGAACCAAGTTTCTTAATTACACCTTGATTCAAATTCACTACTATCTTATATAGAGATCGGATATACAACAATCATTTTTATACCAGATTGATCTACATAGAATCCATCCAAGAAAAAATTATGCCATGAACTTTTTTTTCTTTTTAATGAATTCTGTGATGAACTTTATGTCTATGTACCAGACCATTGGGCCTAACATGTGTCTGTGTCTAGCTTCAACTTTCAAACTCTCCCATAAACATTAATGGATCATACCTCAATAATTATGTTGGGTAAAGCCACACTAAAAATTGGGTTTGCTTCTGTCAATTAATCTCTTTAATGATCAAGAATACCCAAATTAATATACCTAATTTCTCTTACATCGGTGTTACATTTGGCCACACCTTTCATGTGACCAAAGAATGTAAATCAAGGAAAGGGACACACACACAAAAACATAAAAATAATAATAATAATAATAATAATAATAATAATAGAGTAATATCGTTCTAAGGGCTAATGCTGTTCAAACTTTATGTGCCATGTGGGGACCGTTCGCTGTCTAAGTGTTGGGTGCTATTGCTAACGAAATCTGAGCTAATAATCTACACACAGAGAACAAAGAAACAAAGCGATGAGAGTTGACTCCAGTTAAGACACTCCAATGCCTTACAATGCCTGAGTTAGTTTTTTGTCCAAACTATAATAAGAGTCCGGAAATAAAAGAGTTGGAGGAGAGGTGAAGAGAGTTTGTCCTTTTTTACTTGGCGTACTGTTCAGATATAGTAACAACTGATAAATGCAATTGGAAATCTGAGAGAATAATCTATGCATAGAGAGTCAAAGAAATAAAGCAATGGAGTTGACTCTGATTGAGACTCTCGGATGCCTAAGTCAACTTTTAGAGAAAATAACAAGAGCTCAGAAATAGAAGAGTTGTAGAAAGGAAGAGAGTTTGACTTTTGTGAATCCAGTGCATAGCATTGGTTGCACCTTCTGTTGGTAGAGCAAGTGTTAGGTTTGTGGTCTAAGGATCAACTCTTATTTGACATTTTTATCTGACGTACTTTACAGATATAACAACAAGCACTTAGCTCAATTGCTGAATTGTGGTGCGCAAAAACCCCATACTGAAAAAAGGAAAAGAGATAAGAGTTTTATTTATTTATTTATTTTATTAGAAGAAAAATAAGAATACAAACTTAAAGGACAAACTAAAAGTATTTGGTGTCCTTAATGTTCATTCTGCCTATCATCGCCATATAGAACATATACTTAACCTTGCTAGCCAAATTATCATTACGTTTTACACTAAATTAGTTTAAACAAAATATTGTCCAATTCAATTCTAAGAGAAATAGTGGCCCATGGCCACATCAAAAAATTGTGAGGGTTCATTAACAGTCTTAGATCCACCATATCACTCCAAATTCTATGCACCTCCCATCCTCTCTTGATTGTTTCTGCAAGCCCGATTAGAAGTCCTTGTGTCGCCGCTTTAGTACCCTCTCCTGTCATTACATAATTAGCAAGAGAAAATAAGCATTTGTTTTCGGATGGGAGAGCGGTAGCCCAACCGGATATACTAAGAGATCTATTAGACATGGCAGTTATGATTAACACATTATCGGAAAAGTAAAGTATCGGCGTCATTGTGTCAAAACAGGGTTCCATATCCATCGCCTGTGAGCGGTCAGATGTGTTACTTTTCATTTGAGCAGCCCAAAACTTCACCTGATTTATTACGGAAACCTGGATTTGGGGATCTTGAAATGTAATCAGATTCCTATGCTTCCACAAGAAGAAATAGGTTATGATAAACGTGTGAAGAAAAATATCAAATCGTTCTACAAGATGTTGCAATTGTTAAAAAAACACATTATTAATTTGCTACTGAAGAAAAATGTAAACTCTCTAATCTTAAGCCCAATGGGCCTGCTCCTGTGACACAGACCACAAGCAATTACAATTAACACATTATCAGATATAAGTAGAGTTTGATCTTTTTTTTTATTATTCTTGCCGTACTTTTTAGATATACATAGGATGGAGGAGAAATGGCCTGGGTAAGCATTGTCCCGAGGTTCATGCTGATAATGTGGTCCGAAATTCACATAGGAAAGGCTGAGGTGTGACAATGTCACTGTGGACTAGAATTCATGAAGGGGCTGATAGGTCATTGTTCTGTAAGCCTACGTCATGGCCATGCAGTCGTCATTAATGTGGTCTCCCTGAAATGTCAGAACATGGATTATCGAATCTGACTGTGGCATTCAACTTCGACTGAATTCTTCTGTGAAGCAACAGAACAGCTGACACGCATTTAAAGACTGTAAATTGTCGATAAAGAGACGGTTCAGATCAAATTGAACACGTCATACAATCAGCAAATATATTTAAAAAGTATTTTAAGATAAAAGTTATTATAAAGATGACACGTCGCATGATTAGAAATATTTAATTAAGGCAAAATGGAGACCAGGGAATATTCACGGCCGTGAATGTACGTGAACGGCCATAGTCCGTGGATATGACATGTATTTCCTCTTTCCTCATTTAATAGATGTCATATTCATAGACTAGGATCGTTCACGTACATTCACGTACGTGAATATTCACTTTCCTCAACAAAATGGTCACATTACGTGCAAAAAAATAGAAATGTGAAATGTCTAGAGTCCGGTGAATGTTCATATAAGTGATATGATTGATACGTGTTAAATATGTTAATCCTACTAACAAAGTTGTAAAGAGTTACAACTCTTTACAACTCTGTTTAATATTATTGATATTTAAATAAATAAATAATAAAAAATCCCAATATAAGCAGACTTCTCTTTTGATTCTGCTTAGAAATCTCGATCCTCTCTCTCTCCTTGCTTCTTCTTCAAGGTTTGTTCCTTCTTTCTTCTTCCTTTTTCAACGTTCTCCAGTCTAGTTGAAGTTTTGTTTACCAATCTCACTAAAGATTTGCATCCATGATAAATTCTCATAGGTTAATAATATTTATCCAAGAAGTAATAATAAAATCCTAGATATTCAACAGTTTTGTTTATTTTATAAATTCAAATTTTTCCTCTGCCATACATGCAAGTTTTACTGTCCAAATCCCTTCCCTGATGATTAATATGTAAACATTGTATTTAGATATGTGTGGCCAAGTCTCTCATATGCTCAGTGCCTGAAATTAGTTATATTGATTTTTCTCTTACCTCATCCTATTTTGAGAGAGAGAGAGAGAAAGAGATGATGATGATGGCCGCTATAGAATAAAGGAACTACGTTAAAGAAGAAGAAAGGAGAGAGAGAGAATTGAGATTTTCCAACAGAATCGAATGAGGAGCCTGCTTATATTGGATTTTTATTTTTATTTATTTATTTATATAAAATAATATTAGATAAGTTAAGTAACCATGTCCGTCATCTCTCCACCCTAAAAATTAAGAATCAATTATAATATAAAAAATGAATAGATAATTTAAATTAACCTAATATTAAATAGATGATTAATATTAAAAGAAATTAAAAATAAGATTACAATACCATCCTGCTATCAGTCCAGTTTTTTGCATGAGACGGGCATGAGAGAATCCTATTGACCATGGCAAAGGTAGCAGGAAGACCTGTCGCCCTGGACAATAAAACATTAAAAGCAACGATGGGTAATTATGCAAGAGTCCAAGTTGAGATGGAGCTCAATGGCATTAGAGTTGAGGAGGTGCAAGTGGAACGAAGACAACCGGGAAAGGAGACGATATTCTGGTTCAATCAGCGAATCGTCTACGAAGACAATATGGTTCGATGCTTCTCATGCAAAAAACTGGGACATCATGCGAACCAATGTAGAGGTAAAACGGTGGGGAAAAATGCTGTTGAGCAGCCTTCTCATAAGGTCGGCGGCGGCCAGGAAGCTGGCAGGGACGACAATACTTCCCAAAAGGAAAGGTATATGCGGTCTCCTACCAGAATGGTAGATGCAGCAAATGGGAATACTTCCCAAATCTGTAATGAGCCAAATGTGGAGGGTTATCTCAAGTGCCAAGATTTAGTGGTGGACTTAAATGGTGAAGAATATTTCCCAATTGAGAATATTCCTCACAATGCTATGGCTGGGGTGGACCCGATGGGTGTTGGGAAGAGAGTGGATAATATTTTGGACGTGGATGTCCTTGGGTCGACCCGGTCTTCTAACCCGTCTGAGAATGAATCGCAGGCCTCAGGTGAGGAGAGCGATCACAGGGAGGGTGATATTCAGGTCAGGGAATCTCAGACACAGAAGGAGTACTCTCAAATGGTGCGTGCTTTACGACCACGGCGCAAAATTAATTACAAACCAGGTGGTAGGGGTGGCAGAGGGGGAAAGAGTGGCAGGGGCCAAGTTTGGGAGGGGGCTGAGAATAATTTGACTGAGCTTTCTCAATCGTGCCTGGTGGAAGGCCGAGTAGTTATTCATCATAAGGAAGTGGAAGAAATAGATATGATCATGCAGCGTGTTGAAGGGTCGGATAGACTTGGTAAGCACATTTCTGAGACAGAGCAGAATGATGAGGCTGCTCACTACTCTGCCTCCATGTAACTGATCATGAAGGTTTTCTTCTGGAACATCAGAGGAATTAAGAAGGCGGCAGGCAGGAATGCCTTACGACATTTTATTAAGGATAGAGCTCCAGACATTTTATGTATAGCAGAGCCGATGATTGAGGTAAGTGCTTTTCCAAATTTATTTTTTAATAAATTGGGATTCAATAGTTCTTTCATTTACAACTGTAGAGTAGGGAAACCCTCTAATTTGTGGATTTTATGGAAGAGAAATTTGAACACCCCAGCTGTTGTCTCTGAGTCTGAGCAGCACATTTCGATTATTATTAAGTGGGAATCGAAATGGTTTCAGATTTCTTTCATTCATGCCAGCAGCTTTAGAGTAGGAAGAAGGGATCTGTGGTTGAAGCTAGTGGCTGATCTCCCCCAGCCTCTTCTCCCTTGGGCTATAATTGGGGATTTTAATGCGACTTTGTTCTCCCATGAAAAAAGGGGGCCAGGGAATTTTAGTATGGGTTCAGCTGCTGAGTTTGGTGCTATGGTGGATGCTTGTGGGATGGCTCAAGTGCCATCATCGGGGAGGAAATTCACCTGGTCTAACAATAGACGTCATGGTAATGTTTCGGCGGTTCTGGACAGATGTTTTTGTAATGAAGAATGGATTGACTTTTTCCAGGATTGTGGCCAACGGGTCCTCCCTAGAATTGCTTCGGATCATTCTCCATTATTGTTCACCTCAATTTTATCTCAACGGCCCGTTAATTGCCCCTTTAGGTTCCATAAGTTCTGGATGGAACATGGAGATTTTGAGCAGGTAGTTGCCACATCATGGGAAGAGTGGGTCTCAGGGAATCCGATATTTGTTCTCATGCTGAAACTCAAAAGGCTGAAGGGTGTGCTCAGTAATTGGGGGAGAGAGGCTTTCCCGAATTTCAATAAAGCCCTTGAGGAAGCCAAGGATAAGCTAGCGCAGGTGCAACAGACTATTGAAATAAATGGCATGGATGATCATTTGTTTGGGTTAGAAGCGGATGCGAAGACCTCTCTAATAAAAGCAATGGAAAACCATGAAAAACTTTGGGCCGAAAAAGCCAAAGTTAGATGGATGAAGCAAGGGGATCGCAATTCTAGGTTTTTTCATTTTTTGGTTAAAATGAGAAGACTCAGAAACTCTATAAGAAGCCTCAAAACTCCTGATGGGACTTTGGTGGAAGGTAATGACCAGATAGGGAATTATACAGTTCAGTCATATGAGCAATTTTACAAAGCTGTGCCTTTAGTGGAGCATGTGGAGCTCCTTGATGCCATACCTATGGTTCTTCATCAAGGTGATCACTATGTGCTTGATGTCTTACCAGGGAATGAAGAAATCAAAAGAGCTGTTTGGGACCTGGATCCAGATAGCTCTCCTGGTCCGGATGGATTTTCTGGAGCTTTCTTTAGAAGATGCTGGAATATTGTCGAGTTAGAGGTGTGCAATGCAGTTAAGTATTTCTTTAGTACTAGTCAATTGCCCAATGGTGTGAATAACAATTTTTTGGTACTTATCCCTAAGGAGGAGGGAGCATCTTCTATAGATAAATTCCGGCCACTGTGTATGGGGAATTTTTATTGTAAAATTCTTTCCAAAATAATGGCAATGAGGCTTGCTAATTTGCTCCCTAGGCTGATATCTGAAGAGCAGGGGGCATTTCAAAAAGGAAAGTTAATCCATGACAACATCAGTGTGGCCTCAGAACTGGCCAATATGATGTTTGCTTCCATGAGAGGGGGAGGTCTGGGATTAAAAATTGACATCAAGAAAGCATATGATACTCTTTCGTGGTCCTTTATGTTTCAGGTGCTGCGTCGCTTTGGATTCACAGAGAAGTGGATAACATGGCTGAACCAAATTTTGATATCCTCTAAGATATCGATTTTGATTAATGGAGGTCCACAGGGATATTTTGGTGTGGAGAGAGGGCTGAGGCAAGGGGACCCAATATCTCCCATGCTTTTTATTATTGCGGAGGAAGTGCTATCGCGAGGTTTAAAGCATCTGATCGAGATTAATCAATTCAAGCCAATTCATGGGCCTCGCGGTGTCAAAACTCCTGCCCATATTCTATTTGCAGATGACATATTCATCTTCTCCAATGCTTCTATGAGGTATGTGAGGACTCTTAAAGAATTTCTTCTAAAGTACCAAGAGTTTTCTGGGCAGGGCATCAGCTTAGAAAAAAGTAAACTTTTTTTGGGAAAAATATCACCTTCCAGGAAGCATCGAATATCTGAAACTTTAGGCATTCCCATGTGTACCTTCCATACAAGGTATCTAGGGGTGGAAATCTTCAAGGGAAGGATTAAAAAAGATACTTTGTTGCCGATTATGGACAAGGTTAAGGGGAGACTGGCGGGTTGGAAAGGGAAATTATTGTCAGTGGCAGGTAGGGTGGAATTGGTTAAATCGGTGCTTTCGGGGATGCCGACTCATAGTTTCTCTGTTTATTGGTGGCCTGCATCTCTTGTGGCGATGATGGAGAAATGGATGCGAAACTTTATTTGGACAGGTGATGTAGATACGGTTAAGGCTGTCACAGTGAAGTGGGACTCTATGTGTAAGCCCAAGGATGAGGGAGGGCTGGGCCTTAGCAGACTGCGAGATTCCAATAAAGCAATGCTGTGCAAATTGATTTGGAGGATCAAAACGGAGAAGACAGCAGCGTTAACCTCTCTCAGAGCTCGATTCCTAAAGAAGGATGGAAGATCCTTCAAAAATTGCAACACCTCCACTATTTTTGCAGGTCTCAGGAAAATGTGGTCCTTTGTGGATGACAAGGAGCGCTGGATCATAGGGAACGGTCAGCTTGCAAATTTCTGGAAGGATAAATGGTGGGGTCCAAAATCAATTATGGAACTTCTTTTGCTGGATAGTGACCATACTCTATCTACGTCAGCAAAGGTGGGGGAGTTTATCATAAATGGAGAATGGCGTCTACCTGAGGTAGTATCTCCTATGCTTAATGAAATTTTTGGACAGATTAAAAAGATTGACATTCCGAGTTTGCAGATGGAGGATTTCAGGGTGTGGTCGCTAGTTCCTTCAGGGTATTTCTCCTCAAGGTCGGCTTGGGAGGCTGTTAGAGTGAAATCCTTGAAGGTGAACTGGTCTTCTTTGATTTGGCAGAAGAATCTTCCTCCAAGACACTCCATTTTTGGATGGAGAGTGGTGCATGGTAGAATTCCAACGGACGACCTGGTTTGCCAAAAAGGTGTTTATCTCCCATCCAGATGCAACCTGTGTGGAAAGGCTGAAGAAAGTATGGTTCATATTTTTTTACACTGTTCTTTCTCCATTTCAATATGGAAGAGTTTTTTAGATATGTTTGGAATGGCGTGGGTAAATCATCCAAGCATTCAAGCATTGTTCCAGTGGTGGAAGAGAAAATCTCAAGTGATTCAGCTAAAGAAGCCATGGAAGTTGGGTTTGATCATCACTATCAACCATATTTGGTGGGAAAGAAATAAAAGAAGGCAGGAAAATAAAGAAAGGGCAGGGCGGTATGTCTTTCAAAGTATAAGGCAAGAGGTTCAGCTTTGCTGTGACGGATCAAGTGAAGAAGTTCGTTCGATTTCAGACTTGATGACCTGCAGGAAGATAGGTTTAAGTATTAGAAATTCAACTTCCCCTTCACCTCTTGAGGTTCACTGGTGTAAGCCTCCCAGGGCGTGGATGAAGATCAATGTGGATGGAAGTTCGCTTGGTAACCCAGGTAATGCAGGTGCTGGTGGTGTATTACGGGATGATAAAGGCAAGGTAATCGACTCTTTTAGCATTTTTCTGGGAGTCAAACAAATATATGAAGCTGAATTTGAGGCAGTCTTGGAGGGTATTCTGCTAGCTAGACACTATCATGCTAGGGGTGTTTGGATTGAGTCAGACTCAGCGTCCGTGGTTTCAGCAGTTCAGAGAAGGGAGATTCCATGGTTTGCCCTGCAGAAATGGAGATCTGTTATTTCCTTTTTAGAGTTGGTGCAATGGAAGATCACTCACTGTTTTCGTGAAGCTAATGTAGTCGCTGATTTTCTGGCTAGGAAAGCATCTAAATCTTGTACTTCAGAATTCTCAGTGGAGTTCCCGAGACATGTAGTGGATGAGTTAGCTTCTGATGCGTTGGACAGGCACCGTTTTCGATTTGGCTAAGCCTTTGCTTGTTCCCTCTGCTGATGGCCATGCCGAAGGTGGAGGTTGCAAGTGGGTTTAGTGGGATCGGCCTGCCCTTTTGTATTTCTCTTTGTTTTGCTTTGTGCCTTTTAATAAAATGACCTTTTAGCAAAAAAAAAAAGGCGGTCATGCATACTTTTGTAACCGAAATTTTCAATACTTTATTTTTCCATTTTACAAGCTCTGTTCGTGCTGAAAATTACTAGCAGATCCTTGGGGGTATATACACATATATCTGTAACCAAAAAAAAAAAATTCTCCCTTTTCAATTAATAATATAAATTAACAAGTAATTTTCATAAAATAAAACCAACAAATAATTATGGACTCTCATCTCTCCTTTTCAACTTCACTAATAACTAGAAAGTTGCACCGAAATCTATTATGTGGATGGAGCAGCCGCATCGGAACCACCTGCATGCAATTCAAAAGTAAATCACACATCAATAACATTTGAGATGAAGCAAAAGTTCTACTAATCTGTAAAGTTTTATTAGTTTAATTTCCATAAATCATACCTTTATCCCCTAACTTATAGTCCTCCAACCTTAGTTCTTCATGGCTTTTATCATTGTAATTAGGCACAGCCGATATTGACATTAGCTTCCCATGAGTGTCAGGTGCTCCTCCACTTTGGCCTCCGAAAGCTGGTTTGGGAAAGATTGATAAAGAATAAGAACTAATCAGGACAAATGAATTTCAGTAGCTCACACTCATTTCACCAGTCAACTTTCAGCTCAAAGCAAGTACAAAATGCATTATGATGAGCTCCAAAGTTTCAAGATAGATTGGAGGATCTGTTGTTAAAATATTGTGACAATGCGTTTAAGTTCCGTTATTTAAAAAAAAAAAAAAAACAAAAAAAAAA
>NW_024868497.1:0-42708 GCF_013358625.1 Macadamia integrifolia
CGCTTCTCGCTTTTGTCTTCTCCTTCTTTCTTCTTCTTCTTGCTTCTTTCTTCTTCTTTCTTCTCACTTCTTTCTTTCTTCTTCTTCTTCTTCTTTTGTTTTGCAACTTTTGATACAATACTTTTTTTCTTCTTCTTTCTTCTTCATTTTTTTCTGTTCTTCACTGAGCGGATGAGCTCTGCTATCTCTTTTTTTTTCCCCTTCTTTAGATCTTCTTTCTTCTCTCGTATTTCTCTTTCTTATTCTGTTCTTCATTCTTCCTCTGTTCTGCAACTTTTGCAATCTGCATACCATCCCTTTTTTTTTCCTTCTTTCTTCTTCATTTTCTTCTATTATACTTGTGGTTTTTTTTTTAATTAATTAATTCAATATTTCAATATGCTTATAGCCTCTTATATGCAGCTATATATATTAGTTTATTAGTTATTACTGCCTAGTTTATTATGTTAGATTGCCATTAAGTAGATCTAATGTGTAAATGTGTATAATTGTATTTGTAGACAAATTTTAATCTACTCATCTATGGAAATAGTTGGTGGTAGTAGTGGGGGTGAAAATACAAGTACTGCACAGTCAACGGTTGATCCAAGCAAGGATCCAAAAAAGAGAGCTAAATCAAATGATCCTGGATGGAAATATGCATATTGCAAGGGAGAAATAAAATGATTGAAGCAACAACTTATTGGTGGCTATGGAGATATAGCCAAGTATGCGAAAACAATGAAAGAAATTACTAAAGAGATGAGAGATGCAATCTTGAAGAACCAGCGGAAGAGGAACATTGATTATTTGGATGATTTGGATGTTAGTGATGAACCTACAGAAGTAACGGGACCACAATAGAATATAGTATCTAATTTGGGGGTCTCGTGTCCATCCTTAGCTCTGGGACAACTTCAAGAAGAAATAAAGCTATCATTCAAGCACAATTCAAACAACAAGTAAGGGGTCCCATGAATATGCATGTGAGGAGGACTATTGAAGAAGTGGTTGCAGATAGGTGGGATAAAGGTCCATATTAGAAAACAATGGAGAACTGTGTAAGAGGAGAAGAAGAAAGAGATAAACTTTATTCTTACTTTGCAAGGTGGGCTTATGAGAGCAGTGTTTCATTTAATGCTTTTAAGTTAAGGAGTTTTGAGGAATTGGTAGAGGCTATTGGTCAATATGGATTAGGTTTCAAGCCCCCTTTAATTCATGACTATAGGGGGCCTCTATTGAAGTCTGAAAAGGATAGAATTGATGAGTTAAAGGTGAAGTATCAAGGATATTGGAGGAAATATGGGTGCACACTTATGTCTGATATGTGGACAGACAAGAGAGGAAGACACCTAATAAATTTTCTTGTCAATTGTCTAGAGAGGACTTTTTTTTGGAGTCTATGGATGCATCTAACCAATCACAAATAGCTGAAATTTTATTTAAGCTACTTGATAGTAAGGTTGAAAAGATTGTTGAAGATTATGTGGTTCAAGTAGTCTCTGATAATGCTGCCAACTATACTGCAGCTGGTCAACTACTAATGGAGAAAAGGAAGAGGTTGTTTTGGAGTCCATGTGTAGTTTATTGTAAAGACCTTATGATGGAGGAAATAGGCAAATTGTGCTCTTATATGTCTGTTATATCGAAGGGTAGGAAATTAACTGCATTCATCTATAGGCACACTCACCTTCTTGAAGCTATGAGGTAAAAAACAGGGGGAGACTTAGTGAGGGCTGGAGTGATAAGATTTGCCTCTTCCTTTTTAACACTCCAGAGCTTATACAAGCACAAAGAATCTTTGAAAAAATTATTTGTTGATGATGAATGGTCCCTTTCTAAGCTTGCATCTACAGAGGCAGGGAAAAAAGCTTCTGAGACTGTGTTTGCTATAACATTCTAGAATGGTGTGATGGATTGTATAAGAGCATCATAGCCTCTTCTTCCACTCTTGAGGATTGGAGATAGTGATGAGTTGCCTACTATGCCTGAAATATATATAGCAATACAAGTGGAAAAGAAGAACATAAAAAAAATTTGGAAACAATGAAAGGAAATGAAAGAAAATCATAGGGATTGTTGATCACCGTTATGAGACTATGATGGATGAACCAATATATTTATCTACCTTTTTCCTCAATCCAAACAAGTTCTTTAAGGCAATTGGAGATAATCCAGATAATGAGTTGCACTTAGCTCAAAAAGCAAGTGATGCCTTCAATGATGTTCTTGCAAGGTTAGTGCCTGATGAGACCTTGCAAGATAAGATCATTCTCCAGATTGTCAAGTATACCACTGCTCAAGGAAGTTTTTCAAAGGACATGGTGATTAGACAAAGGGACAAGTTGAATCCTAGTAATTATATTTCCTTTTAATGTTCTAATTAGTTTAGAACTTTGTATGTTGATATTTTATTTAACCTATTTTTTTTATATTATATATTTATAGTCTCTTGGTGGTTTTGACATGGAAGTACTGCTCCTGACCTTTCAAAGCTTGCATTGTGCCTACTTAGTCTTTGTTGCTCATCTTCTGGTTGTGCGCGCAATTGGAGCACATTTGAATTTGTGAGTATTGAGTTCTTAGTACTTATACTTCACTTAATATGATTTTATTGAAGATAAGTAGATAATCTAATATTATTAATGTTTTTCAGATTCACACCAAGAAGAGGAATAGGTTAGAGCATTAACTATTAAATGATCTTGTCTACATTTAGTATAATAGTCGATTTCGAGCAAAGTTCTAAGAAAGAAAAGAACAATATAGAAACTACAATCCATTGTTGCTTGATGAGCTTAATTGGAGTAGTGAGTGGATGATTGGTGAATCAGAGGATGAATTAGTTCATCCTAAGAATGATCTCACTTGGAGAGATGTTGATAGAGCACTTGGGTCATCTTCATCATATCAAGTCCATAATAGACTCAGGAGGGCGCCAACATCTGCCAATGGAACAAATCTTTGCTATACCCAGCGTAGTAGGAGGGTTGAGCTTGAGGACTCTTCAGATGAAGAAATGGATGAGATGAGGGAAGAGGATATTCGTGATGATGAAAACATTGAGAACGATTATGGCATAGCTCCAAATGATGCAAGCCAGCAATAGAATGCAGAAGAAGATGAAGATTTGATTTAATTACTGATTTGGCTTGAAAGTCTTTGAGTCTTTGAACTTTGAAGTATTTTGAGTCTTTGAACTTTATATTTTTTTGAGTCCTTCAACTTTTAAGTATTTGACTTTCATTATTTACTAAATTTTTAGCATTTTAGTATATTTTATGTTTTTTCTTCATTGAAGTTTTTTAGAATGATTAAGAATCCCCAAGTTAGTCACTTCTCATCCATTGAATTTGGCATCTCGATTTTTACTTTTGATGTGTTTTAATCTAAGTTCTTAATTACTTCTTTGACAAGAGTAGAAATATAATGGATGACCTTAGGGCTTAGGGACTCATTCTGGCATCATAGAGGTAAGTATAATAAATACTTGTATATTTTATGTCCTCTTTTATTTATATTTATAATTTTGTTTCATAATTATGTATTTATATTATATGTTAATATGTTATGATGATTGATGAACATGAACTTAGTTTATTCACATTATTGATATATTTTCTTGATGAATATCTTACATTGGCATGAATATGAACCATTAATATTTGTTTAGCATATAAGTAATAGGATTCAACTAGGATTTGGGCCAAATAGATTGGTTTTATAAAAAAAATTACACAAGAACGTTTTATGCTAGCCTTATAGCTAAGGCACTCCAAAAGACCCTCAAATGCCTTGTCACCTTACAGCTTTAAAAACTATGGTGGTTCTTGAACCAAATGAGATGGTGCCATGGAAAGGCTGAGCCATGAGTCCTAACAAACTCCCAAGCTTCCTTAGGGGAGAAGGCTTTAGAAGAAGAAGGATTCTAGAAAATAGTGTCTGGTCTAAGCTGCTAAGGTATTCGAATAATTAGCGAAGAATTCCAAATATCCTCAAGCTGAATCATAGAATGGGTTGGAGGAGACCAGTTACCTGAGGAGTGGATATCTGCCACAAGGGCAAACTTGGAGAGACCTGAGTCATAAATCCTTCTGGCACTTAAAATGTGATACATAGTTCCCATGGGATGCCAAGGATCAAGCCAAAAAAGAGTGTTGGTCCCATTGCCAATCTGAGAGGAAATAACAGGAGCTATGGTCGGCCTAATGGCAATAATTTTGCGCCAAACCCATAAGGCATTTGCTGGCATTTTCACAGTCTAATAGGTATCCGATTTGAGGGGGTTCGAATAGATCAAATCAACACAGATGCTCTTTTTTTGGAGATGATCTTCCTAGATAATTTTATGATACCAACCAGATTAACATCCTTGATCCTTCTCAAACCAAGCCCCCCTTCAGATTTGGGAAGACAAACCGCAGCCCAGCTAATGGGATGGAGGAAACTGTAGCACTCAGTCCCTTTCCACAAGAATAAACCAAAGATGGATTCCAGTTTGAAGATGATGGCTTCTGGCAAACCATAAGTGTAAGAGGCTTGAAGAACCAATCTAATGAGCTCAAGCTAACCCGCATATGAGGGGACTTCCCTTTCCAAATTTAAAGGTGCATCCTGATGAGGTCAAGCATTGGAGAGCAATGATTAGCAGTGAGCCTAGCAGGAAGAAAAGGAAGCCCAAGATATTTCATAGGAAGATGCCTCTTGATGAAGCCAGTTTACTCCAAAATGGAGGCTTTGGCATCTCTAGAGATCCCAGCCAAGAAGATAAGAGACTTTGTCGGATTGATGTGGAGCCCCAACATTGTAGCAAATTGAGATATACAGAGCATTATGTTCCCCAAGGAAATAGGATCAGCTTTGGAGAATATCATCAAGTTATCTGCAAAAGCAAGGTGGGTAATCTTAATGGTCTTACATTTAGGGATAGCAGAGATGAGGTTCGAGCCTGAGGCTAGCTGAAGGCTTCTTGAAAGAGCTTCCATAGCAAGGTAGAAGATATATGGAGATAGGAGACATCCCTGTCCAATGCCCATAAAAGAAGAGAAGTAACCAGTCGGGCTTCCATTCACCAAAATAGAGAATCTAAGGAAAGCAATGCAGTGATGAATCCAATTTGTGAAGACTAGAGGGAGCCCCATGTTGTTGAAGACTGAAACAATGTAGTCCTATCTCAGGGAATCAAAGGCCGTGTGGATGTCTATCTTCAAAAGGGCAACTAAAGAATGAGATTTCCTATCAAATCCTCTAACAATTTTGTGGCAAAGAAGAATGTTGTCCCCAATACTTCTCCCTGGAAAGAAGGTTGATTGATTTTTCCTGATAAGGGAGTCCACCACCATCTTGATTCTATTAGCAAGGGTTTTTGCTATTAATTTGTAGAGAATATTACAAAGAGAGATTGGCTTGAAGTCCTTCATCTCATCAACTCCCTCTTTATTTAGGATGCGGCAAAGAAAGGTGTGACTAATCCATTTTATTTGGCTAGGATTAAAGAAGAAGCTCTTGACTACATTTATCATATCCACTTTGATAAGGTACCAAGATGATGTAAAGAAACCCAAGCTAAATCCGTCAGGGCCTAGAGCCTTGCTTACTTTATGAGAGAGGACAGCAAAGGTGATTTCTTCATCAGTGGGGATAGCCATGATAGGACCAGCAAGGTTGTTAGGGATAAATTTGTTTAACAGGTCAGCAGGGATGGAAGAGGGGGGTGGTTGGGTTCATCTTAAATAGATTCTTGAAGAAGTCTACTGCAACACCTTTTATCTCATCCACTTTGTGAACCTGACTGCCATCCGGAGTAGTCAACTTAGTGATAGAGTTGATGTTTTTCCTGACTTTTACAAATCTATGGAAGTATACAGTGTTGAAATCTCCAAGCTCAAGCCAATTAATCCTAGATTTCTACCTCATGAAGCTCTCTTCTTGAGCTAGAAGGGTAGAGAGGTTGGCTAGCATAGTCTTCTCCTCATTAGCTAAGGAAGCTTTTAGATGGTCATGTTGAATTTGACACTGAATGGAGGATAACTTGTTCCTGTAATCATTAACTAGAGAAGATATATTCCTGAAGGAGTTAGTATTCCAAGCTTTGAGGGTAGATTTAACATTCTTCAACCTTCTAGCCAAGGCAATAAGAGGGGTGGAAAAGGCGTGGACAAGCTTCAACTAGGCTTCTTTAATGATGGAGGGGTAGTCTGGGTGGAAGGTCCTCATGTCAAAAAAATTGAAGGGTTTAGGCCCAAAGGAGGTGTATGGCCGAATTAGGAGCGAAATGGGGCTGTGATCGGATTTGTCAGAGGCTCCAAAAGTAGCTTGGGAAGAGGGGAAGGCATTTAGCTAGGCTTCATTGACTAGGAATCTGTCTAGTTTTGAAGCAATTCTGACCCGATCTTTTATTATTCCAAGAATATTTAATTCATGAACATCTAAGGTCCTCAATTGTAGTATCATCAATGCATAGTTTAAGGCATCCACATTCTCACTATCCAAGGTACCCCCTCCCTACTTTTCATGAGAAAATCTAATCACATTAAAGTCACCCCCAATACCCCTGAGAATTTGCCTAATCTGATTAGCCAAAAAGCCTGAGGTCATTCCAAAGAATATCCATTTCAGCAAGCCTATTGGAAGCATAAACAGAGGTGAGGAAGAAGTGGTGCTGGAAGCAGTATCAGTGATGGAGAGATGTAAGAATTGGGTGGAGGATGAACTGAGGATAACATTGATCTTAGTGTTGTCCCACATAAAACAAATACTCCCATTAGGATGGGCAATATGGTTAGATAGAAAAAGCCAGCCAGGGGCAATAATGGAGGCAATTTTACTCATATTAGTCTTTTTGACATGAGTTTCCAGAATACAACAGAAGGAGGGCCTGAGCTCTTTGATGAGCGATCTCACCGTAGCATGTTTGGAGGGGGAGTTAATACCCCGCAATATGCCATGGGTCATTGGGCATGATTGGTGGAGGGCAGCGAAGGCTCACTGGAGGAGGAGCCGGTAGTAGCAGGGGTTAGGCGAGACCTGATTCTTCTCTAATAAGATCAATGTGGGGTAGGATGGGGAATTTCAAGGCCAGGGGAAAGGGGCACGATTGAAAATATGAGGCAGTAGGTCATCGTTTTCCTTTTCTCAGGTTTCTCTTGGAGTTTGCAAGTAAGGAGGGGCTATTGGGAAGAGAAGAAGAGGAAGGTGGGTAATGGGTTAAATCCGTAATTGTGTCCAGGTCTGCAGGAACCTGGACCAAGGCAGAAGTAAAAGGCTAGATCCCAGGTCTGCAGGAGCCTAGGTCTGGGCTGAAGGTAATATGGTGGATCCCAGGTCCACGGGAACCTAGATCTGGGCCGAAGTCATGAGCTGATGGGCTGGATAGTTTGGATAGTGGTTAAGAGATCTACTGGATTCCATCAGGCTTATGGCTTAGCTTTGGGCTTGGACAAATAGGGTTCTCCCAAGGAGATAGGCCCAACTGAAGTGGGCATGACCAAATTACCCAAGTGCGGTTCTTGAGAGTCACATGCCTCCATTGAGTGTATAACCAGTAAAGGAGGTGGGTTGGATCCCTTCACAGACGTCTCCTTCAATGTCTCCTTCGATGGAGAATGAGAGGGTGAGTCAGAGGTCTCTCCATCTTGCAAATCTTCTTTAGAGTCTGAGGAATCGACATTAGAAGAAGAGCTCGAAGAGCACGACAATGAGTCATCGATTGAAGAGAAGCTTTCTTCACAGTCTTCAGGAGTCGAAGAAGTGGCTTGCACCACAACCTCAGTCGATTCTACAAGCAGGGGAGGGTCACCAATGTTGTCAGCCACATCAGCCAAGGTTGCAAATCGGTTTTTCCTATCATGTAAGGACCGATCCCTGTCCATAGAGATTCCAGCTGTGGGAGGCCGCCAGACATTGACAGTGGCTCTCAAGGGTTTTCTTCCTCTTCTATTCAATCCTTAGCCTCTCATTGAAGGATGGAAGGATGATGATCTACGACCAACCTCAGTCATCAGAGAGCGATCGCTGTTAAGTAAGGGTCCAACGAAGCTGGCATGCGGGCCATCTAAAGGCTTTGAAGAAGCTATCGTCGAATAGGTCTTTGTATCATAGCCAAAAACTTTGTAGACAATACACTGGGGAGGCTTCCATTCATAAAGGATAGGCTTCTAGAAAGAGAAGTCCTCTCCATCTTGGACAGAGATGGAGGAAGGGATGTCTGAGGCATCAACCTCGACACAGATACCCGCGAAAGCAAGGTGATCCTTCTTACAAGTTCTGGCATTGGAGCACACCGGAGTTCCAAGGACAGATTCTATATCACTCAGTCCCTCAGAGCACCAAAAGTGTAGGGGTAGACCCGGCAGGGAGACCCAAAAGGGGATGGAAGAGAGATCCACTCGATTAAAAAGGAGGTGGGGGTGCCAAGGTCTGAGGAACATCGGATATTGCCCCACCTACCAAATACCTTATTCCAGAACTCTCAGCCTATCCTATTCCTCATAGAACTGGAACAAGAAGAAGCTATGACCAAGGAGGAAAGTGTCGATTGAGACCACTGGACGCCATTGCTTCAAGAGCGACATCTTGACTAGGTAAAATGGTAGTTGCTTCCCTAAGAAATGACCATTGAGGGAATTCTACCAAAGGCTAGCTTTAGAGTCTAGAAGGCCCTTGGGGCAGATAGCGACATGAGAATCCCCAAGATTGGTGGGAGGAACAAAATACAGAGAGAGGCTGTTAGTAGGAGTGGAGGAAGACTACTTGAAATGGGAATTCCAGGGAACTCCAAGAGGGGGGATAAAGGTGAAGGGGTCAGAGATGAAGTAAAAGAGGAAGGGGGAAGAATTTTTTATGGGGGGCCCCAACCGAAGGGTTGGCCATCAGAGACAGTCACCGGCCATCAGCGACATCTAGCTTCGAGTTAAAACCCGCTCGCCCAGGACCTTTTGCTATGTTTGAGTAGATTTATGTAAACAAACTAAAACATTGCATCAAACATGAATTATTGTATCAATTTGTTTATAGATTTTAAAATTTCTTGGAAAGTTGACGATAGACTATTACTACATGGAACCAACCTCATCCTTTATAACAATTTCAATTGAATGCACTTGTTTCTCAATATGGTGTTCTCTATTTTGTTGTTTATACATGATACCTGCTATATATTATTATTATTATTATTATTATTATTATTATTATTATTATTATTATTATTGTTGTTGTTGTTATTATTATTATTTATGTAAGAGTGTATAAAAATGTGTATCTTGTCCAATTCTGTGCGTATCTTTAGCATATCTTCGATACCCTCCAATATGTATCTTAAATTTAGCTTGACCAATACGGCAATTGATACTGATAATTTAGTCCTTGGGCCCTACCTCTTCCTTTCTCCTTCCTCGTTTCCTCCTCTATTAGCCATTATCTCACCACAATTACTATTGGATAAAACAAGAAGCCAATAGTAACTGTGGTTTGAGGCACATCAACTAAGACCACTGAAACAACTTGGAATATTTATCAAGATGACCAAGGATGGTAAAAAATAAAGGGAACATCAACAAGGCGTCGCCTAGGTGACTAGGCACTAGTCCAAGTTGAGCCACCTTGTCACCTAGGCGATGCCTTGATAAATATGCCAATATGTAGCTAGTTATTATTTTCCCCAAACCCTTCTATATATATTTTTTTAAATAAATATTTGTTTTTTAATAAAATATTGGCCTAATATAACTAAAGCAAATATTATGCAACATAACAAGCATCATATGTTAGAGCCCATATGGAAGGAGGGATGGGTCTAAGGCGTATAAAGGATGTTAGTCCTACAGGGATCCTCAAGCTTATATGGAAGCTGGTTTCTAATAAGAAGAGTATCTGGGTGCAATGGTCATACTCCTGCATACTCAAATCTGGCACTTTCTGGTCAGTGCGGACTCCCTTGGATGCTTCTTGGGTTTGGCACAAGATGTTCTCTCTTAGATCCCTTGCACCTTCAGCTATTTGCTCTAAGATCGTGGATGGTTCCTCTACTCTTTTGTGGCTCGATCACTAGCACCCTTTGGGAGTTTTTTCTCACATCTTCAGTGCCAGAATCAGATACAGTTCTAGGATCCCAAAGCATGCCCTAGTTTGTGATATTATAGATAATGGCTATTGGTCTCCTCCGACCCCTGATGACCCACATCTTGCAGAGATCTGGAACTCCGTGCCGGCCATCATTAAGACTCCTTAGAGACATCAAGATTTTACAGACTGGATCCCATCTCCTTCGGGCACCTTTAGCTCTAAGTCGACGTGGGATTTTGTTAGAGCCCATGGCCCCTCCTCCCCTTGGCATAGGATAATTTGGTTCAAACACCACATCCCTCGCCAAAGCTTCATGGCTTAGAGGATCTTCACAGAATGCCTGCCCATGCAAGCCTTCCTCATTCAGAGAAGAATTCCAGCCCCCTCCTTGTGCCACCTCTGTAATGCCCAAATTAAAGACATTGATCATTTATTCTTTGATTGCCCTGTTTCTACTTCCATTTGAAATATGGTGTTGTCCAAATGCTGGCCTTCCCGTAGGCACATCCTTCCCTTTAGAAGGGAGTGGATATAGGTGGATATGACATTCCAGGGGAAGACCATTTGTGATCTGGTGGATAAACTGGCTTTCTGTGCTTCTCTAAACCAAATTTGGATGGAAAGAAATCATAGGAAATGGACCTCCAACTCTAGGCCGCTTGGAGAGATTTGGAATTCCATTTTCTTTGATGTGAAATCTCAGACTACTAAGATCTCCACCACTTATACTCCATCCCCTAAAAACTGCCACATTGTAGCCTCCTGGGAGCTTCCTAGCTCTGTCATCAGGACCACTTCTCTCTGAGGGTGGCTTTTTTTGTTTTCCCTTCCTCCCCCCCCCCCTCTTTTTAGGGGTTGTATTCTTTTCTTTTTTCTCTTGATTAATGAATTATTTATTCACCCAAAAAAAAACAAGCATCAAATGTGTTTCAAAACATGTTGAAATTACTATCATATTTTTTCTTTATTTTTCAAATCAAAACAAAATATTATGACTATGTAACATTGTAGATCGGCCTCCGATGTCTTACATATAAAAACTTCATGACCAACAAAGAGGTACAACTTTTCATAACAACCATTCAGTCGAATCTGCCATTTGAAATGATTAAAATGCCCCCAGAGCTGACACAATTGTAACTTTCTCGTCCAGAGGTGTATCAAGGCGATTCTAGTTGTGTTGGAAAGACGAATCAATTCTATACAACTTTCTAGACCACTTCCTTGGATAGTGGTTTGGTGAAGATATCAGTTGCCTACTTAGTTGTGAGAACAAACTCTAATTTGACCTCTCTTTTTATGACATTGTCTCTCAAGAAGTGATATCGGATTGTAATGTGCTTCTTCCTTGAATGCATGACTAGATTGTTGGAAATATTAATGGCACTGGTGTTGTCACAATATGCTGGCACTGCATGATCTACCTAAACCCTTAGATCCCTCAACCACAGCACCTGTGTATGGTAGGATGTTGTAGTGATCTACATAGTCCCTGGTGAAAAATCGGGGTGGGCTTTTTACCATGCCAGCCCACCAAACTGTTCCCCAAATAAAATGCTCCCATTAGTGCTCTTTCTATCATTAACTCAATCTACATCAGAAAAGGCTGTCAACATGAAGTCTTTGGTCTTCGAATACCACAACCAAATTACTACAGCTGTGGTAAGTAATAATGATCGTCAAAGGATTAATTTCAATAAATATGAAAGTGATACTACCATTGCCAATTTCGTTGAATGAGTGACCACTTTAAATGTTACCATTAACTCATTACATGATAGTGACAACACTCTTAATATTAATACCAATTCTCTAAAGACTATGATCACATCTTTACAGGTATCCATTCATAGGATGAGAGCTTCTAAGAAAGGAAAGAGTCTGATGCTATCTGGAGATTCTTCCAACTCCGTCCCATAATACTCACTACACGTTACCTCACAATCACTTACAATTTACATCCACTCCACCACCTCTCCACATGTTACCCCACCACCACCACGATCACCACCATATAGGGTTTGTACAATATGAAAACGAAGTGCAATAAGGAGAGAGGTTGTACATCCTTGACTTTCATGTGGACCACAACTAGAGCAGTTCCTTGATTGGTTTCACAATTTAGACATTTTATTCAGATAGTACAGCATAAGAGAGGCTAAGAAAGTGATATTTGTAGAGGGTAGATTGAAAGGCAAAACTTAGCTCTGGTGGATCAAACACTAGCAACAGAATCATATTTGAGGTCTTAGCAAGTTACTACATGGGTTTGAGATGTGAAACATGGTGGATCAGAGATTTTGGTTGGCTGATTACAAGTAGTTTGTACACCTTAGATTTGTGCAGTTGAGGAGTACGTGGCTAGGTTCTATTACTTAGCCACTTGTACTGACTTTGAGTGGGATGAGAAGGTCTTGGTGGCATAGTTCCACAACGACTTTCATACATAGATCAGTACTAGAATTGCAACCGGTATACTTCTTACTCTTGAGGACACAACACAAGTGGCACATTAGCTTGGGAAAATTTTGAAGAAGCCTTACACTCGGAGGAATTTTATCGACACATTCCAGTGGTGACAGCTCCCACCCACAACATTCTCTTAGGAGAAGTCAGTTTTCATTGGTAAACCACATGCTAGTAACATTTCTTTTAGGAGAAGTTAGTTTCAATTGGTAAACCACAAGCTGGTGGTTCTTCTATGCTTCCTACATGATTGGTTTGTCCTTACCAAGGTTCATATGGACCTTATTCTCTACATCAGCATGGATATGATAGGACTTCGATGATGCCGAAGGTAGAGCTATTTAGTGCTTCACGTTCAAAGGGAACAAACATATGTCTACTTAGTGCCCTAACCAGTTGGTAGCATACATTGACATGGGCTCTTTGATACCATTTGCATTGGAATAACAATAGAAGACAAGGATGATAAGTCGAGAGGCGGAGTGTGAGCGGCGACTCTAGTGGGATCGATGACGATGATAAAGATGGCGAGGATCAGCTATGCTATGTAATTTGTTCTCTATAGGCTACATAAAAGGTTCTCAATGAGGAAGATTGGCTTTAGAATAATATCTTTTATAGTTGTCATGGCATCATATAGGTGACGCCTAGGCATCTAAGTGGCCTAGTTGGGGTCAGGGCGCCTGTGGTCTTACAGCAAGACGCAACACTTATTTATGTCAATGTTTTTATATTTTTTATTCCATTTACTTTTGATAGTATTCATAAATAAGAAAATACCCCTATTTGAATCCAATAAAAATATTTTAGAATCAAATTTCAAAAATGATGAAAATTTATCCTCCAAGTCTAAGAACAAAAATTGGATTTTAGTTGTAGCACGATTTTTGACTTCCAAATTCTTGAATTTTTCTCATTTCTAAAAATTTCATGAATCTTATGTGGTAAAACATTGCTAAAAATCAAGTGAGGTAAAATAATCGTTTTTTTTTTTTTTTTTTTGTCCGTAAAATTATTTTCATGTAAGCGATATTAATAGCATTCCTGCACTTTAAAATAAGTTTGATCAGAATATAACTTTGTCATTACGACTTAGATTTAAGTAATCTTAGATTTGTTTTAAAGCTAGTTTTGTGCTTTAAAGAATACAAAAAGTATAAAGTGAAAATAAAATCTTTGACCTGTGAAACATATTATAGAACAAGATCATTTCTCTAAGTTTTGACTTTGATGACTTAGTATGAGTTAATATTGATTTTCAATGACTTGATGTGGTTTAATGTTGATGTTAAATGTCCTGATGTGGCTTACTGCTGATTTTTTACAATAAATAATATATGTAGCATACTAAATAATGTTAGAAAAGGGAAAATAAAAAATAACACTTGAACGCCTTAGTTGCTTAGGCAACATCCGCCTTGTCACCGAAGTGATTAGACAGTCCTCCACTACTTTAGGTCACCTTGTTGCCTTGACAACTATGGTATCTTTCAGAGCTACATGAGATATAATGACAACTTGGGTACTATGATGATTGACCCCGACAGTTGCACCAATGTAATTTCTGAAGATGTTTCACTAAATGGGTTTGAAGAAGGAACCTCATTTGAATCTCCACAAGGTTGCGTGGGTGAACAACATAAATTCCAAGATTAATGAAAGGTGTTTGCTCACCTATTCCATTGGCGGACTAATTGATTAGGTGTAGTGTGATGTCCACCTTCTGAAAGTCTGTTGCATTCTTCTTGGAGGTCCATGGTTATATATAAAAAAGGCCAAGGTTATGAGAATACATATTCCTTTCAATACATTGGGAAAGATCTTCCATTTATTAAACTCAAGCAGAAGGTTGGTACATTTCTCCTTAGGTGAGTTGACTCATATGACATTCTTAGACCTCATTCGAACTTGATGAAGTCAAGTGCTTTTCAGAGGAGGAGAGTTAATGTAGTTGCCATGGCTTGGCTTTACAAGTATGGCCACTTTGTAGGCCCAATCAGTCCTAAACCAGTTTTTTGGTCATGCAAGGGTTGGTAGGCTATATAGGGGATTTACTTTCATGTAATCCTTATTTTAGAAGGTTTGGTAGATTACGTAGGGGATAGTTTCCGTACATATATATATAATTTTTTTTCCATTTTAGAGTAGGTTCTATTTCTTATTGGAGTTTTACTGATGCGGATCCGGATTCCAAAGACTAAAATCAGATCGCTTTGGACCCACTAATGAACCAAATATTTCAATTTAGGCAAATCAGGGGCAATAATGTAATTTTTGATAAAATTTAAAAGCTTTATATAGTAAAATAATGGGCTGAGGACTTACCAAGAATTAAATCCAAAGAAAGAGCAATTCTGGAAATATAATGAGTAAAGGGGTTAAAATGAAATATAAAAATAGAAGAGGAGGGGTAATCTGTAATTGCTAAAGGGGGGAGGAATAATAGAACACAATTTCAAGACAGGGGCTTTTATGTAATAACAGGGAATAAATCATTTTAAAATAGAAGAAAAAAAAAACATGTTTCTTCTTCTTCTTGACGTGAAAACCAGAAAACAGCGGGAAGAAACTTCAGATGGGTGGAACTCCTTCGATAGGCCTCCATTTAGTATGAACTTCCAAACGAAGGCTGCCAACTCTAAGGTCTCTTGACTCCGACAGATAAGCACCTCAAACAAGAAGCAAGAGGAACTATACTGCCTTGCAACTCAATCCTGGCGGTAAAAGGGGAACCAAACCTACAATAGGTCGATTTGTTCACATAGAGGATGACTTGGGGAAAGGAACTCCAGGGTTCTGATCGCCTATGAGGTTCCTACAGCCCATTGATATCTCAAGATCAATTGATTAGAAACCATGCTTCTGTGAAGCTTCGTTTCAGATCTGCTACTGTTGCCCAAAACAGGGTAGGAAAAAAAACCATAAATAAATTGAATAAAGTAGAAGTAGAAGAGTGGAAGGGGAGAGATTATTAGAAAGGGCAAAAAGAAAGAAGAAGAAAGTTCAAGGAGGGGAAGAGGGAGATGCAAGATTGACGACATCCATGGGAGACACCCAAAATTATCAGGTTCTAATTCTTCAAAATTTTCAATTGGTCTCTTACTAGTGAATTACATGGCTTATAAAAGAAAACTCAAAGTATTAAAATAGAAACTAATCTAAAATTAGAAACTAACTAATACTAAAAGAAATTGTTTCTAAAACCAAAAGAAAATCAAATCAAAGCTAAACTTTCCCTAGACCCATGGCCCTACTGCATCAGCTCTCCCAGTTTTGAAAGAACTCGACTCCGTCAAGTTAGGTCGTGCCCCTAAGATACCCTTGTAAGTTGTTCACTGATGAGGTGGCACATATCTTGAAGTAGAAGATGAAAATATAACACCAAGAGGAGGGAGAGTAGGCTGACGTGATACTGGAGCAGGAGTCAGTTGACGACGTGGCATGTTTGATAATATGTGTGGCCTCATTAAACATATACGACCACCTTGCTTCACTTTGATAGTATTCCGTGCACCATCATAGAGAATGCTTGCATGTCGTTGCCAAGGTCGCCCTAGAAGGATGTCGTAGTGCACTAATGGGGTGACCAAGCAAGTTACCTGGTACTGTAATGGCCCAAATTGTAGATGTATTCGAACAACTACATTGGCCTCTTCTCGAGCTATGGGTCCAAAACTTTGCACGTGAATCTTCTTAAAAAGCTGCTTCTGTGGAAGGTTGTATGCTCGAACAAATTCAGCAAATATAAAATTTGCTTATGCCCCAGTATCAACAACTGCATGAACATCAGTAGGGTCGGAGCTGTGCAGGATAGTACCCTTCTATCTGAATAGAAGAGCTTTGTCAACTAGTCTATTTGAAAAGGATGAGAGACTTGCTGAATGAGCTTCTATATCCTCATCACAATAGTCAAACATATCATCTTCATCGAGGGGATAAAGATATAAAGTAGACTCATCTTCAATCTTCTTTGTTGATTGCTTCTCTATTACATTCATAGAACGAGTCCTATTGGGACACTTGTTAGAGTAGTGACCCTTCTCGCCACAACTATGGCATATGATACTCTTCACCCTAACATTATCCTTGTTGAGTTCTGACATTTTTTCAACTCTACGAGCTTCATGCTTATTTTCCTCCATACATGGTGGATGTTTATAAATTGAAGAAGTCTTGAGCATACCCTTCCAATAGATGGACTTCTCTTCAGTTATGTTGGCATGATTCGCTGTCATATCAACAGACCTGAAATCAGTGTTAGCCAACTCAAGTTGGATCTCAGTACTTAGCCACTGATATAACTCATCACCCGTTGTTGGTTTGTTTCCTGAAGCCGACACCTTGAAGATAGTTTGTGGAACTCAAGGGTGTAGGAATCCACATCCGTGTTACCTTGTTGCAAGTTAAGCAATTTATAGAATACTACCTTTTCATAATTAAGAGGAACAAAATTTTCAATCAAGTTTTGCTTCATGACCTCCCAATTGGTAACGGGTCTAATTCTTCTAACAAACCTTACATGCAATACATCTCCCCACCATGAACATGCATACCCAATAAACCTGGTGAGGATGAGTTCACACTTCTTCACGTCTGGAAGAGACTTATATGCAAAAATCCTCTCCACTTTAGTAAGCTAGTCTAGGAATTCTTCAGGTCCCTTTTCACTACTGAACTCTGGAACCTCAAATTTGATGCCATAATCTCTGTCAGAAAATTGTTGGGTAACATCCTAGGGAACAACTGGATTAAGTTGCTGTCTCAGAAGTGTATCTTCAATCCGTAGGGCATTAAACTAAGGAAGTAGTGTAGATGATCCTTCATCAACTCGCGTTTCAGAATTTTGCATAAAGATAAGAATCTTAGCGAGGGCACCTTGAGTGTCGTCCATGAACTTGTCATATTTGGCCTCATTCTTTTCAATCCTAAAATAAGTTTTCTGTTGATTCTCAAGTACCTCACGATACAATTTGTTCAACTCAGCATTAGTGACGTTACCTGTCATAGTTAGAGAAGTGTAGGAACTTTTCTCTGATACCACTTGATACGGATCTGGATTTCAAAGACTGAAATTAGATCGCTTAAGGCCCACTAACGAACCAAATATTTCAATTTAGGCAAACTAGGGGCAATAATATAATTTCTGGTAAAATTTAGAAGCTTTATAGAGTAAAATAATGGGCTGACGACTTAACAGGAATTAAATCCAAAGAAAGAGCAGTTCTGGAAATATAATTAGTAAAGGGGTTAAACTGAAAGAAAAAAATAGAAGAGGAGGGGTAATCTGTAATTGCTAAAGAAATGGGGAGGAATAATAGAACACAATTTCAGGATAGGGGCTTTTATGTAATAATAGGGAATAAACCTTTTTAAAATAAAAGAAAAAAAAAACATGCTTCTTCTTCTTCTTGTCATGAGAACCAAAGACCAGCGGGAAGAAACTTCAGATGGGTGGAACTCCTTCGATAGGCCTCCGTTTGGTCTAAACTTCCAAACGAAAGCTGCCAACTCTAAGGTCTCTTGATCCGACAGATAAGCACCTCAAACAAGAAGCAAGAGGAACTATATTGCCCTGCAACTTAAGCCTGGTGGTAAAAGGGGAACCAGACCTGCAATCTGTCGATTTGTTCACACAGAGGATGATTTGGGGAAAGGAATTCCAGGGTTCTGATTGCCTATGAGGTTCCTACAGCCCACTGATATCTCAAGGTCAATTGATTAGAAACCACACTTCTGTGAAGCTTCCCTTTAGATCTGCTATTGTCACCTAGAACAGGGTAGGAAAAAAACCCAAAAATGAAGATGGAATAAAGTAGAAGTAGAAGAGTAGAAGGGGAGAGATTATTAGAAAGGGGAAAAAGAAAGAAGAAGAAATTTTAGGGAGGAGAAGAGGGAGACGCAAGGTTAACGGCAGGCATAGGAGACACCCAAAATTTCAAGTTCTAATTCTTCAAAAATTTTAATCGGTCTCTTACTAGTGAATTACATGGCTTATAAAAGAAAACTCTAAGTATTAAAATGGAAACTAATCTAAAATTAGAAACTAACTAATACTAAAAGAAATTTTTTCTAAAACTAAAAGGAAATCAAATCAAAGCTAAACTTTCCCTAGACCCATCGCCCTACTGCATCATTTACTTAGTTATTGGCATGTAACACGATGGATTTGCTAATGAATTGAATAAACGATTGTTTGTTAGGTGTTTTTGTGCGTGGTGAGTTACAGACTTGGCCGACGGAACCTTTCCCTATCCTCCATGAGAACTAAAAAATGGAACTTGATAAATAAGAGATGAATAATGCAATAATACAAGATGAAAAATGAGAGGTGAAAGGTGAAAGATGAAAGTAAGAGGAAAGAGGCACAACCCAAGAAGTTAGGAGTATCTCAGTTAAATGGGGTCAACTACATGGATCTTTTTTCTCTAATAGGCTATATCCTAGGTCATACTTGATTCAAAATCTAAACTATACATATCAACAACTTCTCCTATGGTCATTTTAGGCCTGCCCTTAGCTCTAGCAACTCCTTCAATTGGAATCATAACACTCCTTACTAGGGTGTTGCTAGGTCTCTGTTGAACATGATCATACCACCTCAAAACGACTTTCTCGGAGCTTGTCATTAATCAAGGCAACTCCCAAATCAGCTCTAATATACTCATTTCTTACTTTGTCCTTCCTACTTTTGCCACATATCCATCTTTACATCCTCATTTTTTCCACACATCTTCTCTATATGACATTTCTTAACTGCCCAACATTTCGCTCCATATATCATAGTCGGTCACACACCAGTCCTATAGAATTTTCCCTAAAGCTTCAAAGGGATACATCAGTCATACAACACTCGGGATGCACCTCTCCACTTCAATTTTGTAAGAACATCCTCTATGTATGCTTCTTTATTTAAGATTGACTCAAGGTATCTAAAGTAGTCACTTTGTGGAATCTCTCTCTCCTCAATTTTCACCGTTTCATTATCCATCATAGAGTAACTGAAGTTACACATTGTATACTCTGTCTTTGATCTACTAATCTTAAAACATTTTGTTTCTAAGGTTGATATCCATGACTTGAACTTAACATTAATCCCTACTTTTCTCTCATCCACTAAAATAATGTCATCATCGAAGAGCACACACCAAGGGACCTCGTTTAGAATGTTCTTGGTTAGTGTTAGCTCATCCATTATAAGCGTAAACAAATAGGTGTTTAAGACCGATCCTTGATGTGACCCAATCGTAATTGGGAATTCTTTACCTTAACCTCCCACAGATTTCACACTAGTCACCACACTCCCATATGTGTCCTTAATTATATCCACTTATGTATTTGACACCCCCCCCCCTTAACTAGGACATGTGAAATTAAATCTCTAGGCATATGCTTTTAAAAAGTTCAATAAAGACCATATGGAGTCCTTTTTCTGGGATCTATAACTTTCTATGAACCTCCTCAATAAGTAAATAGCCTTTGTTATGGATCTACCTAGCATAAAAAACCAAATTAGTACTCAGAGATGTGAGTCTCTTCTTAGGCGGGTTTCAATATCCTTCTACCATAGTTTCATATTATGACTAATTATTTTTATGCTTATATAGTTATTACAGCTCTGAATATCCTTTTTATTTTTATAAACTGGGACAACAATGCTTCTCCACCAATCATCTAGCATCTTCATTGTGTTTATAATATTGTTAAGTAACTTGGTTAACTAAATAACCCCACACTCCTAAGGTTTTTCATACTTCTATTGGGATCTCATCTGGGCCTAAGGTCTTGCCTAGTTTTATCTTTCCCAAGACTCTTTAACTTCCTCCACCCTAACCTTTCTAACATATCTTAAGTAAATAATCATTTACTTAAATGATGTTTGGCATAAATTAGAGCCATATATGTAATAAATGGAATAAAAAAGATTAAACAACGCCTCAAACTAAGAACTAGGGGCAAACCTAAAATGACCATAGGATTAGTAAGAAAATACATGAAGAGTTTAGGTTTTGACTCTAGTATGACCTCTAATAGAGTTGTTTGGAGGGTTAGGACCCATATAGCCAACCCCATTTAGGTGGATGTCTTTATGGTGTTCCTGCGTACATAGTTGTCAAGGCATCTCCTTGGCGCCCAAGTGGGTTGTCTGAGATATTGGCCACAGTCACCTTAGTGCAGGGCTCTGGTTTGACAAATATTTATGTTCAATATTATTATTTCATTACTTAAGATATTATTCATAAATAAGAAAATACCCCCTATTTGAATCCAATAAAAATAGTTTCAAAAAAGCAAATTTCAAAAGACAATCCCCCAATCAAAGAAAAAAAAAACTGAATTTTTGGGTGTGGGGGCTATTTTCAACTTTCAATTGCTGGGGTTTTTCTCAATTTTGAAAATTACATAAATCTTTTGTTGGTAAAACATTGTTAAAAACCAAAGTGCGGTAAAATAATCTTTTGTTTTGATGTCTATGAAATTATTTCCATTCAGGTGAATTTAACAACATTCATGCACTCTAAATTAAGTTTGATCAGAACATAACTTTGTCATTTCAACTCATATTTATGTAATCTTAGACTTGTTAGAAAGCCGATTTTGTACTCTAATACAAAAAGTCTCATATAAAATAAGGTCATTTGACCACTCAAGCTTGTTAGAGAACAAGAACATTTCTCTATATGTTGAATTTTATAACTTGACGTGGCTTAATATTGATTTTTTATGACTTGATGTGGATTAATGTTGATTTTTTTTATGTCATAAGGTATTTGTAGCATACTAAATAATGTTAGAAAATAGGTAAAATAAAAGATAACACTTGGGCACCTTTTCGCCTAAGTGCTTAAGCACCCCTCCACCGCTTTAGTTCTCCTTGTTGCCTTGACAGCTATGCTTATGTGGCTGACCCCTTTTTTTCACGAATCAATGTAATAGAGCCCATTTAGTTGGGAAAAGACTGTGTAGTTGTCATTGTCTTCGTTGTTGCTATTATAAACAATGCCTTGAACCAAGCGAAAATCGCCTAGAGCACAAAAAAACCTCTTGGATGCCAAGGCGACACCTAGTTGATGCCTTGACAACTATGGTTTAACCGGTTGTTCAATTTATATTGAGTTGTCTTTTTTAAATAGAGTTTATATTGTGCATCCTGGCTGTGGCGCAATGGTTGAGTTGCACTATTGAAACCTATTGGTCACAAGCTCAAATCTTGGAAATTGTGCACTGGGTTGCTCTTTTTTCTTATGTTGTGGATTTACATGGAATAAAAAACTAAACAGTGCCTTGAACTAAGATCTAGGGGCAAGCCAAAAATGACCATAGGAGTAATTAGGAAAGACATGCAAAGTTTAGGTCTTGACTCTAGTATGACCTCTAATAGAGTTGTTTGGAGGGCTAGGACCCATCTAGCCAACCCCATTTTGGTGAGATATTTCTGAGGTGTTACTGTATAGCCTACCACGTTTAATTAGGAAAAGGCTGAATTTTCATCGTCGTTGTTGCCTAGACGACAAAAAAACCGCTTTGACTCCAAGGAAGCACCTAGCGATGTCTTGAGAACTATGGCTGAACCTGTGGTTCAATGCTTCAATTGAAGTTAGATAGAATTTAAGTTGAGTCCACAATATCTTGTTTTCGTTTGGAGTGTTAAAAGGATGAGGCTGCTTATTAAGGGGATGGCTAGGGATATCCTTCTCTAATTAAAACTGCTTTTAGTTGTTATAAATAAAGGATGGGAGGCTACAGCCGCTACTGATCCCTATGCTTTCCATTGTCAAAGTTGTTTTTCTTGGCTCTGTGATAGTGTCTCTCCTTGTGTTGAATCAAGGCCACGATTGGTGGTGAAGCCAATTAAATGAGAAGCCCAGGTTCTGCTCTCTTATTTCTTTGATTTATTCTTGAAGAATATCAAAGCTGTTCCTGTTTTAGCTTGCTGTTGCGGTTCAAGTTCTGTTTCTGTGGTAGAGAATTCCTAGTCACACAAGGTTTGCTGGAAATCAAGGTAACAAAGGTTTGATCCACATTCTGATATCATAATTCTCATAAAGTCAGTACCCTAAACACCATCCTATTATCAAGTTTTGATTTTGCTGATTGAATGCTGTAATCCTAGTCCAAGTTAGAGTAATTCCTTACATATACCGTGCCCTGTGCTACACAGGCAAATTGTTGATAAAACTCCAAAAATGGCATTTCCTTTGACCCAATCTTTAACAAAATTTTTTTTTTTTTCCTCCTTATCATTCAGGAAAGATGAGAAAATTTCGGGGTTGCAAACATTATCTTGAATTTCTCTTAGATTTGAACCTATAGCCGATTATGGAACTGCTAGCTATTTTGGTGGATATTGGAGTGACTATGTTCTAGAAATCTGTTGAGTCTGATTTCAGTGGTGATTTTATGTTTGATAGTGTTGATATGCTATTTTGGTGGATATTTGAGAGACTATGTTTTAAAATTCTGTTGAGTCTGATGTCAGTGTTGAATATATATTTAATAGTACTGATATGAATTTTGAAACCTGATCTTCAAAAATATCAGTTGACTATTCAAACTTGAGGTTCCTACTTCAATAAGGAATTGTCAGGTTTAGCAGAACCAACCCTTGGATCTTGCTGATCTTTTTTAGCATTTATTCCTGTCCATAAATAACCACTGAACCGGGATTATCCAGCTTTCTGATCTCTGGATATTGCTTGTTGAATTTTCTCCTAATGTCTGAAATTTCTCTCTGCTTTGAGATCCTGTTCTTATGGTACTGATTTTATATATCAACACCACATTAGTTGGGTGGGAATAGGAGGGTGTTAAATATAATATCTTTCCAGAACATTATCAAGCTTAAAATCATCAGGTACATGGATATTAATGCAAGAGTATTAAAAACTGGAGGAAGGTATATGAACGTAGATTTGTCTCTTGGGAATGCAATCCAGCTCAAGTGGAACTTGAGGGCGCTAAATTTTTTAGATGATTAACTAAATTTTTTCTAGTCTAAGTTTGACCTCAAACTGTTTCCTTAGGCTATGCCAATAGTTTTGATAAATGAACTTCATCGAAGGGTTGAAATTATGGTTAGAACCCCAATTTTCCCACCAAAAGTATCTTGGAACCCATTAGTACTTTTTTTATATATATATAATTTAAGCTCCTTGTTTTGGTTTAGGCGTATATATCAACATGGTAGTTGGTTTTCTAATGTTATTGATGCTAATACATGGAAGACATGCTTTTTATAATTTTGCAACCTTCCTTGTAGGTTAGACAGTTGAGGGAGGTTTCAAATGAAGCGCATAATGCAGAACTCAACTTATTCTTGGAAGTGAAGCTTGGGCCGGTAACTGATCTTAGTTTTTAATTTAATTTAATTTAATACATTGTCAGGCTTGCTTGAGTCATGTATTTTTGCACTCCCAATGCTTTTCTCTAATGTCATATAGAATTTGCATCTCGTTCTTCCACCGAACAAGACAAAATACGGTATTATGCGTTTCTTCAAGCTATATGTCCCGGAGGAAGAAAAGTTCTGGTGCGTTGTGTTTCTTGCACTCCTACGGTTTCTTTTGAAGATGATTTTTTTTTTTTTTTGGGTGAATTAAATAGCCTAATTTATTTTAATTTTTTAAGGTATGCTGGAATTCTTTTTGTCAAGCGTATTAGTAAGCCTGTGGATATCCTAGAAAAACTAAATGAAATGGCTGGCTTCGCTTCTAATGAAGAAATCGATCTTTATGAGGTTCATCTCTCGTCCTTTATTTTAATTTCTTTCTTCCCTGTCTCCCACCAGGAAGGAGAATAAGTCCATATCTATTGCGATTGCCCCCCCCCCCCCCCCCCCTTTATTTCCAGTTTTTGTGAACTCTACTTTGGTTATACCATACTTCAAGAATTTGTTATTTATATAAGTTTCATGCCCATGTTTTTATGCTGACCAGGAAATTATGTTTGAACCTAGTGTCAAGTGTAAACACATTGACAAGAAACGCACTTTTCGATCTAGCTAGCAAGGTATCTGTTATGTAGGAGGCGATTATATTGTGTGTTTGTTGCTTGCATTTTCTTTGCTGATTGATATAATATGTTTCCTTCGTTTACAGATTGAAGATGGGGGCATTATTTGTTTTCAGAATTCTCCTTTTGTTAGTAATTTAAAGTATCCTGATGTTCCATCATTTTTGGGACATGTACATAATCACCAGATAAGCCTTTTCTGAATACGTGATAGTCTCTATTGACTATTTACGTGCATTCGCTTATTATATTTGTTAAAAGAAACATTTGGCAGAAAATTATTAGATACTGTTGGGGTATGACTTATCATTAGAACAGCCAGATTTTGTCTCCTGGAGGACTTTCATGGGATTCCCATCAATTACTTCTTGTGCTAATAAGTATTTGTTACAGCCTCTAGAGTGCTCTTACGCTGATCTAGTTATTGGGTTTCTTCCACTCCCAATGCTTTCAAACTGAACTTTGATGGTGGGCCTATGGCAACACTGAGCGAGCAGGATTAGGATAGGTCTTTAGGAACCAAGATAGGACTATTTTACTAAACTGCAGAGTTGAAGATGGTAGCAATGGTTCAGAGACTTCTATTTGGATGCTATTCTTGATGATTGATGGTGGTATGCTTTGGTATGCCTTCGTCATAATTCCTAAATGGCTGAACTGCATCTGAGGTGGTCCTTGGAGATGCATGCATCTCATTTGAAAGGTTAATTCTCACTAATTTGGGTTGTGATGAGGGTAAATCTCCCTGACCACGGCACGGCCAAGGAGCATTCGAACTAATGCTACACTGCCACCTCGGCCCCTTATCTGGCTAAGCTACCACCTGGCCTCTCGTCAGACCGAGCTGCCACCTCGGCCCTCACCAACCCGAGCTGCCACCTTGGCCCCTCATCAGCCAAAGCTGCCACCTCGGCCCTCACCAGCCCGAGCTACCACCTCGGCCCCCATCAGCCCGAGCTACCACCTCGGCCCTCATCAGCCCGAGCTACCACCTCGGCCTTCATCAGGCCATACTACCATCTCAGCCGTCATCTCTGGCCAAACTGCCACCTCGGCCCGACATCATCAAACAACGCTCCCAGAAATGTGCTCTCGTCCACTCCTATATTCAAGGAACGTAATCTCTGATCACAAGGACGGGACTCTATCCACTACATGTCATCAGAGGCATCCACCCCTCCCACGGCTGGCACTTCCGAGATAAAAGGGGAATATTCCCCTAGTATACCCTAGGATCTGGAATATTCCTAACATCAGAGAGTCGTTCCTCTCCAGGACTCCACTCCCAGTAGGACTCTCCATGGACTTCCCCCTTTCTCCACACCATCTGCCTATAAATATCAAGGTAAGCCTCCCTTGTAGGGATCGATGACTTCTTTTGACTAAAAACTCTCTTGAGTATCTGCTATAGAAAGATCTGACTTAGTCATTGGAGAGTCCCCCATTGGGTCAGCTCAGCTCTCCCCTGCACTGGCTCAGCTTAGCTGTCTATAGGCTGGCTTTGGATAGATGACCCTGAGAATAATCACCTGACAACAGTGTCACCCCTCAATCAACAGCCAGGAGAGGATTAGTTAGAACATCACGCACAATTTGCTCGGTGCCACCCCGATCTCCCACCGAGAGACGCCAACAAGGGCCCCTTTCTGTCCAGAATGGGAGTGCTTGTCGTTTTGCACGTAATCAGAGTCCTAAGATATGTGATGCCTATAGATCACCACCCAGGGTAGGGGGACTCCAGCCCTCACCTCAAAGGGTCACTAGAGGCACGCATTTGCGTGTAGAGGAATGCGAGAACTCCTCACAGAGGATAGCTCGGGAAGCACCACCCCTGGGAGGTCATCAAGACTCGCCTCCTAGGTCGACTAGAGGGGCACGACAGCAAGGTCAGGATCGGCCTGACAGGTGCCAAAACTGAGGAAGAAGCCCCAGAAGAGTTGAAAGAGAACGTCGCTCCCAAGATCACCGACCCAAGGAAAGAAGGGATGACCTAGAGAGCCGCATCCAGCGTCTCACTGAGAGGGTAGAAGGAATGCAGAGGCAAAGGCACCCGACTGACATAACGGTAATCCCGGCCCATAATGCACTATCTAATGAGCTGATAGATGCTGAGCTGCCCCCAAATTTTGTGATACCCATCTTTAATGCATATAATGGCACCACGAATCCCTATGATCATCTCCTGTACTATAGCTTAGCCATAATAGTCCATGGGAGGTCAAACGTAATTCTCTGCCAAGCCTTCATAGCCTCATTAAAAGGGGTTGCGCTGGTGTGGATGTCAAACTTGTGACCCCAGTCCATCCGTAGCTATGAAGAGCTAACAAGAGCGTTCTTCGCACGTTTCCAAGCTAGTATGAAGCAGAACCAAACTACTCAAAATGTGATGAACATGAGGCAGGGAGCAAGGGAGACTGTAAGAGAGTTCCTTGCCTGATTCACCAAGGCGATGCTAGAGGTAAAAAACCTACTAGAAGGAGTGGCATATAGCACATTGTGCAATGGAGTAATGCACCCTGATCTGGTCGAGTCTCTTGCCATGACTTGCCAGAGACAAAGCTCGAGCTATTGAGATGGTGCAATTAATATGCCAACATGGAAGAAGTCCTGGCCGCCAGGGGGATAGCCGATAGCGGTGATCAATCAGAGAAGGAGAAGAGGAGGCTTCTGAGCCTAGGGATGATTCTCGTGAGCCAAAGAAGAACAAAATAGATTGGCCGCTTGATACAGTAGAACCCGAGCGATATGAACTTGAATGTTCACGAACAAATCTACTCTTAGAGATCCAAGATCAGAAGTATTTTTGCTGGCCCCAGGCCAATGACGGCTAAACCAAAGGAGAGGAACCCCAACTGATACCACCAAGACTAAGGACATGACACTGAAGACTACAAGTCTCTGAAAAGGAAAATTAATGAGCTCATCAGGGCAGGATACCTTAATAAGTATTTGAAGTAGAAATACAGTGGGAACTGGCCCGAGCTGATGAGAGATGAGGCCAAGCCAAGCTGAGATAGGACCAAGCCACTCAAAGAACTAGCCTGTGGGTCCAGCCATCCAGACAATTATGGGCAGACCCACGGTGAAATCCGTCAGAAAGGCTAAAGGTCACGCACAGTTCGTATGCATCATAGAATAGCTTGTCAAAACTCTCAAGCTGGATCCACCCATTACATTCTCTGATAGAAACCTAGAAGAGTTGAACTGGCCTCACAATGACACCGTCGTGGTTTAATTAGTGGTGGCCAACCACCCCTTCCACAAGGTCCAAGTGGACATAGGAGCCTTCATTGACCTTATATCCTATGAAGCCTTCATGAAACTAAGGCTTGGCACTAGAGCCTTAAAGCCGGTCGTAGGATGGATTTTCGGGCACACCAACAGAACTAGGAGTTGTAGACCTACCTTAACCATCTATCAGGGAGCTCAAACAGCCACTACCATGGTTTCTTTTATGGTCGCCAAGATAGCCTCGCCCTACAATGCAATCCTCGTCTGACCTGGTCTCAATAACCTCAGAGCGATTATGTCCACCAAGCATATGAAGGCCAAGTTCTCCACCAGCAACGGAGTCAGAGAATACAAGTTCAACCAAAAGGAACCCCG
The DNA here is from genome assembly GCF_013358625.1 of Macadamia integrifolia. NCBI lineage: Eukaryota > Viridiplantae > Streptophyta > Magnoliopsida > Proteales > Proteaceae > Macadamia > Macadamia integrifolia. The sequence goes on from NW_024868497.1 coordinate 28,123, forward strand.
GGAGTGCTATGCCAACTTCATAAAGTCTATCAAGAAGCCATGCTCTGGCATAACATGTATAGTGGAGATTGTCGATTTTCGCAATGAAAGCCTCCTGAACCGAGTCTAGCCAGTTGAACAGTTGATCACTCTCCCAATTACTGAGGCTGAGCCATCAAAGACTGTTTAGCTTGAAGCATTACTGAACTCCTAACGCTGTGACAAAATTATGAACTTCCTCAATGAAAACTCTAATATCTTTGCATAGAAGGCTTCTGATATGCCAGGCATCTCAAGGGCCGTAGTTGAGCATAGTCTGGATGTTAACCCCAGCTTCAAGCCTGCCCAGAAGAAGCGCAAGAACTTTACGACTGAGCGAAACACCATCATCAACCAGGAGGTTGACAAACTCCTGGCTACAAGGTTTGTGAGGGAAGTAAAGTACCCGACCTGCCTAGCCAATGTGGTCATGGTTTCGAAGTCCAATGGGACGTGGAGGATTTACATAGACTACACTGACCTGAACAAAGCCTATCCCAAGGACTGCTATCCTTTGCCTAGGATTAACTCCCTTATAGACTCAAATGTAGGCCACGAGATGCTAACCTTCATGGATGCATACTCCGGGTGTAACTAGATAATGATAAAAGTGGAAGATGAGGAGAAAACTGCATTCCTCACCACTCAAGGTAACTACTGCTACACTACACTGTCCTTTGGCCTCAAGAATGCAGGAGCCACTTACCAGAGAATGGTGAATACAATGTTCCAAAGCCAGATTGGAAGAAACATGAAAGTTTACATTGATGATATGCTAGTCAAGAGTGCAAAAGGCACTAATCATGTGTTAGATCTGAAGGAAACCTTTGATGTCCTACGACAGAACCATATGAGGATAAATCCTACTAAGTGTGCATTTGGAGTAACCTCTGGGAAGTTCCTGGGCTTCCTAGTATCACAAAGGGAAATAGAGGTAAACCCCTCCAAAATCGAGGCCATTCAAGAAATGTGTCCGCCAAGAAATATTCATGAAGTTCAGAAGCTGATAGGGTGCCTGGCCGCACTGAATAGGTTCCTGTCCCGAGCTGGAGACAAGTGTCTTCCTTTCTTCAAGCTACTAAAAGAAGGAAAAGGTCAACATCAATTTTTCTAGACAAAGGAATGCAAAGCGGCTTTGGAGGAAATCAAAGCATGCCTGACCAGGCCCACTCTACTGAGCCGGCCAGAGCCAGGAGAGGTGCTACAACTTTATCTTGCTACTTCCTCGATAGCCGTTAGTGCAGTCCTTATAAGAAAATATGGAAAGACCCAGAGGCCCATCTACTATGTGACTCATGTGCTCCTGGAAGCAGAAACACAGTACTTGAGAATTGAGAAGTTTGCATTAGCATTGGTCATGGCAGCAAGGAAGTTGAGGCCTTACTTCCAAGCACACACCATAGCCATACTGATGGGCCACTAAGGAAGTCACTTCATAGCCCTAGCATAGCAGGATGTATGGTGAGCTAGGTTGTTGAGTTAAGTGAGCATAACATTGAATTCCGACCAAGAAGTGCAATCAAGGGCTAGGTATTTGCTGATTTCTTGGTAAAATGTACACAGACTGAAGAAGAGGCAACGGCAGAGGCCGAGCCGAACAGAAATTGAAAACTCATTCTTGATGGATCCAGCACCACAACAAGGAGAGACGTAGCACTTGTGTTGAAGAGCCCGGAGGAATTCACGATACAGTACGCCCTCAGATTTGCATTCCCCGTAATAAACAATGAAGCCGAATATGAAGCCCTAATAGCGGGAATCAAACTGGAAAAAGCTGAAATGGCAGATGACCTGGTAGCACGTAGTGACTCACAGCTAATTGTGAACCAAGTCAATGGGCATATGAGGCCAAAGAAGAGAGAATGGCTAAGTATCTGAAAGAAGCTCGTTGCCTATTTACTAGCTTCAACACGTTCGCAATGGTACAAGTTTCATAGGAAGAAAATGCAGTGGTAGATGCCCTCTCCAAACCAGCTATAGCAGAACTCGGGGACTGTGCAAGCTCGATATACTTTGAAGTACTGGACAAACCTACCTATGAGCAAGAAGTGATGTGCAACAATGTGCAGTCAGTAAAACCGACCTGGATGGACTCCATTTAGACTATTTATGAGTGGACATCTCCTAGGAGATCAGACAGATGCAAGAGCAGTTAAAGGAAGAGCAGCCAACTACACCCTCCAAGTTGGAGTACTATACAAAAGGGCAATATCTTGTCCCCTGCTGAAGTGCCCACCACCGAGCCGAGCTGAAGAAACACTCCGGGAGGTCCATGAAGGAATTTACGGAGGACATATGGGAGGAAGGGCACTGGCCTACAAGGTGTTGCGCCAAGGATTCTACTGGCCAAAAATGTAGCAAAACGCAATGAAGTTCATCCGACGATGTTTTAAGTGTGAAGTACATGCCCCAATACCACACGTCCCGGCTACAAAACTTAGCTCCATAATCTGCCCAATCTCATTTGCGATGTGGGGAATGGATATCCTAAGACAGTTCAAGAAAGGCAAGGGCGGTGTCTAGTTCTTGATTGTCACGATTGATTACTTCACTAAGTGGGTGGAAGCGCGTCCCCTACCAAAGATCACTGAGCAGGAGGTAGAAAAGTTCGTAAGGGACGACGTCATATACTGGTATGGTGTCCCAAAAGTACTAGTCACAGACAATGGGCAATAATCCGACAATAAAAAATTCAGGCTCTTCTGCAGTAACTTCAATATTGATTTCCGTAACACTGTAGTAGCACATTCATAGTCAAATGGCTAGGCAGAAAAGGCCAACCGCATACTTCTGGATGGAATAAAGAAGAGGCTAGACTGGGAGAAGAAGAACTGGGCCAACCAGCTACTCAGTGTACTTTGGGCATACCGTACCTTAGCTTAGACCCCTACAAAAGAAACTCCTTTCTGATTGATAGAGGGGATTGAAGCCCTAACCCCTGTAGAGGTGACCCAAGCTTCGTTCCGATCGACAGCGTTTAAAGCATCATAGAACAAGGCAGGGCTCCAAGCAAACATCGACTTCATAGACGAAGTTTGAGAAGAAGCCTAGTGTGGAATGAAACCTACAAGAAAAAGTGCGGCAGTATCACAACCGAAAGGTCCAGCCACGAGGATTCATAGTAGGTGAATTGGTCCTTAGAAATCAGCTACAACAGACCCAAGAAGTGCAGGCAAGCTAAGCGCGAACTGGGAAGGCCCTTACATAGTCTCCAAAGTGGTTCACCCCGAAACTTACCACTTGCAGATTCAAAGGGGTACAGCTATACCAAGAGCATGGAATGTAAAAAATCTCAAAAAATTTTACCAGTAGATCACATTGAAGTCCTGCATAACTAGGTGCTAGTCTTATAGATTCTATATTCTCAACACCGCAGTTTTCATATTTCAATTATTCAATTTCAATTATGGAGCGGATTGGACTCTATTTCGAGGCAATGTATTTGTCATAAATGCATACCACATATCAATAAATGAAGAAGCTTCTCTCAAATATCCAGCTCATCTAAGACCGAGCTCCAGCTGGGCACTACCAAGACCAAACCCAAGTTTGGCACCCCAAGACCTTAACATCTAAGGTATAAAGACCAAGCTTCAGCTTGGCAGCATCTAAGACTGAGCTCCATCTCGGCACTACCAAGACCAAACCCAAGTTTGGAACCCCAAGACCTTAACATCTAAGGCATAAAGACTGAGCTTCAGCTCGGCAGCATCTAAGACCGAACTCCAACTCGGGACTACCAACACCAAACCCAAGTTTGGCACCCCAAGACCTTAACATCTAAGGAATAAAGACCGAGCTTTAGCTCGACAACATCTAAGACTAAGCTCCAGACCAAACCTAAGTTTGACATCCCAAGACCTTAACATCTAAGGCATAAAGACCGAGCTTCAGCTCGGTAGCATCTAAGACCGAGCCCCAGCTCAGCACCACCAAAGAAAGAGCTTCAGCATGGCGTCATTACGATCCAAGTCTAGGCATAACGCTTCAAAAGATTAAGATGCAAAAGACAAATCCAAGCTCAACTAGATAATGAAACTACTCTTATGGGGGAATGAATGAGGCACAACGAATGGAGAAAAAAGTATCTTTCATTAATAAAAGAGGAAAAAAACCCTCAAAATTACAGTACTCCCAAAGGAGAAATTTACATAAAAAAATCATTACTCCTGTAAAAAGGAGAAAGAGAAGGAAAAGGAGGAAATAACATCAGTATTGCGGAGATTGGGGGGCTTGCTCAAAAGAAGGAGAGAGATGGTTCATTTGACTGCTTTTGGGTCAGTTTGAGTCACCTCTTCACCGACCTCGGCTTAGCCGATGAGCTATATTGAAGGAGCTGGGGTAGGACTGCACTGTTGATATTTTAACAGATCATAGTCTGGCGTCTTGCCAAGGACGAATTGAATGGCATCTTCCGAGCCAGCCTGGCATGAAGCAACATTAATGTCAATTAACCACTTTTGACCAACTTCGAAGTTCAGCCACCTCTCAGTAGCAACTTCATCATTGGACGTCAGCTTGGCCTGATGCTTCTTTTCGAGCTCGGCAGTACGAGCTACAAGTTTAGCCTCTTTCTTCCTATTGGCCTCTTGAGCCTCAACCAGCTCGATCTGGAGCATGTCCTTCTCTTTGACCACGTTGTTGTTGGTCCTGAGCTGTTTAGCAACTTCATGCTCTAGCTCGCCAGCTCTCTCCTCGCAATCTCTTGCCCTTTTCTCCTCAAAACGGGCCCTTTTCTTCTCATTCTCTAGCTGACCCATGGCTCTCTGGAGATCCCCATGGAGATGTTTCACCTCGTCGTCAACCTTAGCACGGCCAATGGCCATGTTCTCGAATCATTGAGCAGCCTCAACCTCAAAAGTAAAAATATTCAAGTACCCAACGGAGTAATAAGTACTCGAAACATCAAGTGAACATAAAAGAGGGAGAGGCGGGGAATACTTACATCACCCATCCTAACGTAGATCTGATCCGTGAAGTCAATGTCAGACAACTTCTTCACATAGTCAATGTCCCTCTTAGGACTTCTCCAATGACACCAAACCCAAGCAATTATGGAGTCCAGCACTGTGCCATTCTCCATCAGGTCCACCCAGGGATCCGTGGATTGCTTCCCCGTCTGGGCCACCTTGGGAGGGTTATCATGCTGCACATCATCTATGGGTGAACACCTCCTCTTCTGGCCATTCAGGCCTACTGCAGTCCGATCCGGTGTGTTGGTCTGCCCCAGCACCTTCTCTCCAGAGCCCACTGGCTCCTTGCCCTTGAGAGAGCCCGGAGTCCCGTGCCGAGCTGAGTATTGAATGGCTGGGGGCATCTCCTTCCCCTGCTTACCCCCAATAGTAATTGGTGAGGCCTTGTTAGCCACGCCAGGGGAGGGGCGACCTTCGCACCAAGGTTAGGGCTTAGTGTGGCCTTGCCCTTGTCGACAGTCTTCTTGGCTGCCTGCTCTGTCGCTTCTTTCTCCTTGCCTCTGCTATCACCATGGCAAGGGCTTTGTTGTCAACCTTTACATTCACCACTGCAAAATAAAGATAATCTAACCTAAGTTAGCATTAAATCCAATCTGAATTTGAAAGAGAACCGAGCTGAATTAGTAGGAACCGGACTCAATCAAACCCTCACCAGGGACTTCACTCAGCTCCCACTCTCGGAGGAAGTCTTCATCCTACAGCATTCAAACATCTATAGCCTCTCCACCCAAACACATTTGATATATTTGGAGGTTGGTCGGGGAGAGCTTAGGAGCTTGGTTCAGCACTGAGAGTGTGGGCCTCACCCAACTGCTCTTGAAGGGGTTCCCTTCCACTACCACGTAGAAGTACCTCTCCTTCCACTTCTTCACCGAGGAAGGCATATTGATGAACATCTTTAGATCATTCTAGGGTACCATCTATATCCCTCTTGGTGAAGTAGTACCACCCCGAGATGTGCCTCTTCACCAAGAACATCTTCCAAAAGACGTCCAATGTCACAGTCTAGCCCAGCTTCAAGACAAACACCTCAAAGCCAAGAACAGTGTACCAGGAGTTCGGTGTAAGCTGGCTTGGGGCAAGGCACCAGTGCTCCAGGACTGATCTGACCAACTCAGGCACAGGGATCCTAAGGTAGCTTTGGAAAGCCACGTCGTAGAGGGCCACTTCATCCCCAGAGGCATCTACACGTTCATCTTTGTCTGGGACGTGCATCACCACGAAATCGGGGATTCCATACCGACCTCGGATCAGGTCTAGAACTTTGGGAGTGAGGATGCTCGAGGTGTTGACTGTGGTTTTCCTTTCTCTTGAGGATAAAGCAAAGCCTTCCCCCTCAGACCCTGCTAGGCCTTTTTTAAGGACTTCAGTGCCTGATGGGCCTACCACCAAAGTGCTCGTTGCCACGGCACTGGGGCCTGAACTAGGTGAGACCACCTCCACAGACTCAGTACCCGAGCTACTGCCCTAGCCTGAGTTGCTGCCCGAGCCGGAGCTGCCACCAGAACCTGAGCTGTCATTGGATCCCGGACTACTAGAAGTGTCACCACTAGAAGTGTTGCCACTAGAGGATGAAGGATCGGGAATTGGACACTCTAGGTGGTTTCCCCAGGCCTCACGATCATTAAGGGGGCCTGGTTGGGTGAATCAGGGTCATACATGGATTCCATATCAGGATCACCAGGACTAACGCTAGGAAACACGTTGGGCTAAGCAGAAGAAGAATGGTGAGTCACAGCCATAGTGCGATCTTACTTAGTTGTTATAGGTCGAGCTTGAACGTGATGCGTTGGAAAGGACGAGCTAATGAGGATGAGCAAGTAAAACCTTATTGTTCACAACACCAGACTGCTTTGAGACTCTGTAGATGTCCACGTTGAGGCTAGGAGCGAGTTGAACTGACTTTGACGTAAGAACAAATTATAAGTTTTCTGAAAAAAATGCATCCTATTTATATAAGAAGGAAGTGGATATTGGACGGCTGGATCTGGCTAAGATCAATGGTGAACCAAAGCAGCCTCTTTGCCTACTCGAGGTGAAATTACGGCTCCATGACAAGTGACAAAACCAGCGCATTTCACGCTAAATGAATGGCGCACGATCACAAAAGTCAACACTTTTAATGCTCTAGCTGTCCAAACTAAACTTCTAGAGCAGGAGGCTGGTGATGAGGGTAAATCTCCCTGACCACGGCACGGCCAAGGAGCATTCGAACTAATGCTGCACTGCCACCTCGGCCCCTTATCAGGCTGAGCTACCACCTGGCCTCTCATCAGGCCAAGCTACCACCTCAGCCCCTCATCAGCCCGAGCTACCACCTCAGCCCCCATCAGCCCGAGCTGCCACCTTGGCCCCCATCAGCCTGAGCTACCAACTCAGTCCTCATCAGCCCGAGCTGCCACCTTGGCCTTTATCAGGCTGTACTATAACCTCGGCCTTCATCTTTGGTTGAGCTGCCACCTCGGCCTGGCATTATCAAACAGGGCTCCCAGAAACATGCTCTCATCCACTCATACATTCAAGGAATGTAATCCTTGATCACAAGGACTGGACTGTATCCACTACACGTCATCAGAGGCATCCACCCCTCCCACAGCTGGCACTTCCCAGATAAGAGGAGAATATTCCCCTAGTATACCCTAGGATCTAGAATATTCCTAGCATCGGAGACTCATTCCCCTCCAGGACTCCATGCCGAGTAGGACTCTCTATGGACTTCTCCCTTTCTCCATGCCATTAGTAGCCTATAAATACCAAGGTAAGCCTCCCTTGAAGGGATCGATCACTTTTTTTGAATGAAAACTCTCTTAAGTATCTACTATGGAAAGATCTTACTTAGGCATCAGAGAGTCCCCCGTCGGGTTAACCCGGCTCTCCCCTATCTTCTCTTCTGTGCAGATCGACTGAAACATCAAGAGCTGCAAGGAGGATTGGCTGGTCAATTTTTACCACATCAGGTTGAGTTCACAAAAGTATACAATCCCAAATGTTAACTAATTCTAAACCAAACCAGTTTTAAAATCAGAGATTAAAAATCCACAGAAAAGTCACAAATTCTGGAAACAGATCTGATTAAGGTTTCCTTAATAGAAGGGAGAAAACCTATGGCTCTCAAACCAGTCATATGGCTCTGGTTTTGGATTAACAACCGTCTAGTGGTCCTTAAAATCCCTCCAAAGGGTTTTTATACTTGGCTGGCAGGTTGGAGAGATATGGCCAATATCGATGGAGCTTCAAAACCTTGACAATGGCTGAAATTGATCCTTCTTGTGGCTGTTCTTCAAGCTGATATTAATGGAGGGTAGGTAGGGGAAGGGAAGAAATCCCTAAGAGAACTCAGAATTAAAGGGGAGGGAGAAGAATCGCAAGCACTCAGCCCGAAGGCACACATCACAACTTCATTTTTCAACCTAATTTGTCTACTGATTACAGCTGATTTAAAAGAAAAATAAGAGACAAAAATAGAAACTCAAGTGAAATAGGAAACTACCTAACAAAGCATACTGACACTCTAATACTCTCTAAATCCTATGTGAACCTAACTTGCTAAAATAAAGTGAATAAAATAAAATCAAAGACAATGTTCCTAAATAAAGTAAATTCCTAAAATTCTACTAGACCAAAAACCAAAATGGATCTGGTTCATCTCTATCTGGAAACCAATATGGGTATAAAGCGGTCCATGGGTGATGCATATCAAAGCTTGAAGAAGACAACAAAAAACAAGAGTCAATAAACACTGTTCATGTGAAGAGTAAAACAAGTTACTATTCACGTGAACGGTACTTTATGTCAATATCTTCTATTTTTGGCTTCCTATTTAGTTTACTTTGGTTAGTTTCTATTCTCTTGGTAAGTCTAGTTAGTTTCCTATATTATAACTTAGGTTAGTTTCCTTTTTGTGTTTGATTATTAGTTTCTAATTTATTCTTACTTGGTTAGCAAGTTAGACACAAATTAGAAAGTCGTATTTCAGTCCATTAGTTTTATTTTCTGTTATTTCTTTATGTCTGAGTTATGTATGGAAATTTAAAGCCATTGATCATAATGGAAAAAATGAAGAATTGCAGTTTATAAAAATTGAGTGTTTACTCATTGCTGAGATGGCTATCACCTTAAGGGGTGAGATGCCCATTCACTAATTCTACTTCCCCTTTCTCAACCCCACCATCAAATTCTCTTTCTTTCTGTTTTTGTCAGAGAGTGTTTGAGTGGTCAAAGCAAGTTTATTGAAGCCTAGAAACACCATTAAAAGACTAGTTTGAAGGCCGATAGCCGTTGTTCTGTAGAACTTCCATAAAGTTTCATTTTTCTTTCTTCGAGCATAACTTCCCAACCAGCCATCAATTGAGACATATCTTTTGAAGAATAGTTGGGCAACATGGGGATCTTTGCTCCAAATTTGAAGGTCATTGGAGGCTGAAATCTCAAGCTATCGAAAGTTGTCAAAAGCTTCCTAATTCATTCGAAAATATTACTCTCAATTCAGCCATCAGAACTATCTCATCATTTGAGGGTTTGTTGATCCATATAGGACCTTCATCTACTCCAAGTTTCAGCTCCATTTGAGCCACAGTTTGTGAGTTCTCGAACTTCTCTCTATTCAGCCAAATTTTGAGATCTTCCTAGCATTAGGATCACTTGTGATTCTAGTCTTACATTATTTTGTATCAGAGCTATGGTTGGAACAAACTTCAACCAATATACTTTGAATGATATGATGAGTTCTCTCCAATGGCTTAATGAGAGCATGACCACCATGGATCAGAAGTTTAAAACAATTAGAGAAACTACAATTGCTCAATCAATCTCCCAAAATACAGTGAATGCTCATCCTAATGCTCAAAGGAAAGTTCATTCCAAGCACGAAGGAATGCACCGACTCATATGTATCGTGAAGGAGAGTTTGATGAGAACGATGAGTACCAATTTTCCTGTGACGATATGCACATAGTGAAGTTGAAATTGACAGAATACTATGAGGTTCATGACTCTCTTGCCTTCCATGATTGGCTGAATGCGTTGGATGATGACTTTCAATGGTTCCACATGTCTGAGGAAAGAAAGGTCCAAATTTCTACCACCAAGCTTACTGGTGGTGCTAAGGATTAGTGGAAAGCTAAAGAGATTAGACTTATTTGGAGATGACGAGAACCTCACAATTGGGAGGAACTCAAGTTACCCCTCAATGAGAGATACCTTTCGCCAACATTTTGGCAATGTCTCTACGACATGCTCAACACTCTTCAACAGGGTACTATGACTGTCGAGGAATACATTGACAATTTTAACGACTTGTTCTCACAAACATGTGCCTATGATGAGGAAGAGGAGTTTGATTATGTCTCTATTTAAATTAGGACTAAGATATGACTGCCTCATTGTTCAAATGTAATATGAACTCCTTGCCAACCAAGTATTGCCTCCAATGCTTGAGGATTTGAATAACGACATATAATTCTAATTCATAATTGGAGCACCTTCTTTTAGCATCATTCAACTTTTCACTGTAGAAGTTAATTGGGTGTCTAACTTGCATAGGCATTCCTCCAATCCCAACATGGGATGCATCGGTAGCCACTTCAAACATAAGGTTAAAATTTTGTAGCCTAAGCACTGGGGCCTCCCGCCATCTTTTGTTTGATTACCTTAAATGCTTTAGTGGCTGCTAGAGTCCATTGGAATGTCGTCTTTCCCCCTTTCATGTACTCTGTGATGAGTGCCATAATAGCACTAAAATTCCGAGTGAACCTTTTATAGAATGAGGCAAGGCTATAGAAACTTCAAACCTCCGCCATAGTCTTTGGTGTGGGCCAATCTGTCACGCTCTTTATCTACTCTAGATCTGCTTCTACTACTTTAGTCGACACAATAAAGCCAAGGAACACAACCTTGGATTGCATAGAGGAACACTTCTTCTATTTGATGTAGAGCTTCTTATCACGCAACACTATCATCACACACCTCAAGTGTTCAAAATGTTAATCTTGTGCAAGGCTTTATATAATTATGTCATCAAAGTAAACGACAAGAAACTTGCCAATAAAAGATCACAATACTTGAGTCATCACACGCATGAATTTGCAATGTGTATTAGTAAGACCAAAGGGCATAACCTTCCATTCATACAATCCATTCTTGTCTTGAATGCTATCTTCCATTCATCACCAGGGTGGATCCGGATTTTGTGATATCCACTCTTCAAGTCAATCTTCGAAAAGGTTGTAGCTCCAATCAACATGTCCAACATATCATCCAAATGGGGGATTAGAAAATCTGTACTTTAATATGATTTTATTTGTGGCATGGTTGTCTATACATATATGCCATGATCCATCTTTTTTAGGTGTCAACAAGGCTGGTACGACACACAGACTATTGTTGTTCATAATGAACCCCTTCCTTAAAAGGTCATCCACTAGTCTCTTGAGCTTGATATGCTCAGTTGGGCTGAGATGATAAGTGGGCAGATTAGGCAAAATTGATTTGGGCACTAGATTAATAGCATAATACATATCCCTCATTGGTGGTAGCTCATCGGGTAACTCATCGGGCACCAAATCTAAAAAATCAGCAAGCAACTCTTGTATAGGCCTAGGTTGTGTCACTTTTATAGGTTCAGGCTCCCTTGTAAAAAATTGTGCCAATATTAGTCAAGTTTCCTCACTTGTAGCCATCAATTCTCGATGAGGTAGCACTAATAACTTCTTCTCGAACTACTATACTTTGCTTGCACTAGCTTTATTTGGCTGCCTCTTTGTTGGATTGGCCTCTTTGGGTGGTGTCTTTCAAGGGACATCAAAATCTGCTGCCTCTTTAGCTGGGCTGCTCTCAATTTGGGTTTCACTTGAGTTATATTGAGAGGGTTCAGTGTAAGGGGGTTGCCATTGAAGTCAAAGAAGCATTGGTTCTTGGTTCCACCCACTAAGACATTATTGTCATAAATCCAAGGCCTTCCACCATACATCTTCATAATCTGACATTTTCGAAGGCACCGAACAACATGGATTTACAACCATAATATTATTATCAAGTAGGGATACCTTTGATAGTTGAGGCTAATTGTATCTTTGACGTTGATCCGGGTTCCAAAAACTTGAATCGGATCGCTTATGGACCCTCCCAAGAAAAGAACACACTCAAGTCCAAGATTAAATGGAAAAACAATAAATAGATTGATGTTTATAATAGGGTGGCAATTCTGTGAATAAGTGAAAGTTCATAAGGGATGGCAGAATTGTAATTTGTTTGAACTTCAAGACATAAGCAATGGTAACAATCTGCTTGTAGAAAGGATTATTCAGGAATCAGGTATAAAATTAGAACATGAGAATAATAGGAAAAGGAAGGGGTAATATGGTCAAACCAGAAATTAGATGATCTAAATAAAATCCACGAGTTAGCCTTCTCCTTCCTTAGACAACTTGCAATGGGGGAAAGACCAGCAGCTTGTGAAGGAGAGAACTCCTTCAACTCTTCTTTGTTAGGGCTGAAATTTTAGGCGTAAAGTCTCAAGAGGAAGCTCTACCAAACCCATAAGATGGTTGCTTAGATCGGCAGGTAGGAAGGATGTGGAAAGAACCTGAGATAAAAGCTGGCGGTAGATGCTGCTGCAGCCCAGTTGCAGGTTTCAATTAGCCCAGCTGAAGGGAGTTTCGAGTAGATCTTCAGGGATTAGGTTTGCCTCTATGTTGGCTTCCTTCAACCTAAATTAGAGGGTAACAAAGACATTTTGGAAGAGTTCCAGCAACCCTATGTTGGTGGACTGTTGCAGAAAACGAAACAGAAAAGGGGTAGAAGTAGTAACATGTAGATTGGAGGAAAAAGAAAAAGAGGAAGAGAGAAGGTAAGATTAGAGAAGGAGAGAAACACACATGGCAGCCATGGTACCGAAGCAAACTATTCAATCACTTTCCCATTCCAAAATCTCAAGTCCCATCATTGGGTACAATAATGCTATTTAAAGACAAAGATAAACCAACTTTCCCATTCTGAAATTGTATAAAGTTGCTTCTAAATCTAAAGATAGAAACAAAATCTCACTCAAATAAAAACATTAAAAAAAAAATCTACTCTAATTCAACTCCTATTGTTTCCAAGTCTAAAAGGAAATAACAAAGGAACCAAATCAATCCCAATTAAATCAATCGTCCAACTGCATCAATCTTCTAGGGGCTGCTTTAATAGTCCTCCGCATCTATAGATCTTTCAAAGCACTCATTCAAAGTCCGAAGTTCGACCACAAAAATTTTGTGTTTGATGTGATGCCTTAAGCCCAACTTAAATCGAGATATAAGTAATTCTTCATCCCCATCATCCACACCTATTCGTGAGAGCAAATAAATGAATCTATAAATATATTCTTCCACAATCTTGTTACCCTGTGCAATGGTGTTGAGCTGATCATATAGATCACTGACAGGCCGCAGGGAGATGCCTCTCCCTAAGTGACACCATATCTTCCCAAGTGCGTGGTTATCTTCATCGACAAATGAGTCTATTCTCTTCTCATCTCCGCCAGTCCTTAGTTCCTCCAGTAAGCTTGGTGCTAGCAAGTTGCATCTTTTGCTCCTCAGACAAATGGAACCACTTGAAATACTCATCTAATGCATTCAGCCATTCTTGGAAATAGATGGTATCATGCTTCCCACTATACTCCTTCAATTCCTACTTCACCTTGTGCGAGTCATCGTGGTGTAGTTGGTTTCCTTTAGTCTTATCAATGTCCTCATCATCGTGATGTGTATGGGATGGTACATTCCTGATCCGACGAGCAATAGTGGAGCAATATTCACTGTCAGTTGGGCTACAGATTAGGCAGCAGTTGCCTCTTATATCATCTCAATCTTATCCACTCTTGCAGACATTATATTCCTTCTATTCCAGAGTGACAAGGTTGGAGTTTTCTCCTTCCATAAGTCTAATAAAAATTTGATGTAAGGTAGTTCACAAAAGTAAACAACCCTAGATGTTAACCAACTCCAAACAAAAACTAGATTTGTATCACATATTAGAAATTCATAGAAAAGTCAAGAATTCTGGAAATTGGGCTGAACCAAGAGATAAACTAGTTACTTCACAAAGAGGGGTCCAATGGACCAACACACCTAGTCGAGTAGGGCTTAGGATTAGTCCAATTTGTCCTCCAAATATGGTCCAAAGAAGGTCTGTCGAAGTAGACAACAACATAACAAGAAGATCAAGGCGAAAATTAGGGTTTCCTCAATAGAAGGGAGAAAAACTGTGGCTCACAAACTAGATGGCCTTAGGTTTTTGATCGAAGGATGCTCTAGTGGTCCTTAATTGATGAAGCTTCAAAACCTTGACTGTAATATCCCGCTTCTTAAACCCGGTCTGATTTCGTGGTTGAACCGGTTTAACTATGCAGGAACCGAGCCAGAGGATATTAGAGCGGGTTCCTTATGGGCTATGATGGCACGGGTGACCTTAAACACCGGCTGGCCCGACAAGTCCGAGCCAGTGCCAGAAGAGACGGGAGTGCCCAAACCGTGTACGTGCACCTACCATAAGGCTATGTACGGATAAAACAGGTATTATATCTGTATTTTAAAGATATATACGTATGCTACAATGT
>NW_024868497.1:44290-66235 GCF_013358625.1 Macadamia integrifolia
AATGGAGATGGGATAGATGTGGGTGGGATGGAATTTCTTTGTCCTGGGTCTTTCACCCACAACTATCTCAACTATTGACATATCTCCTCTCAGGAATCAAAGCAACAATGGCTCTAAATTTTTTTTTTTTTTTTTTTGGAACAAACCAAAGAAAAGGATACAAATAAGCAAAGCCTACTCAACATAGAGCCAAGTACAACCAAAGAACAGAAGGGGGGGGGAATGAAGGGGGCCAAGGGCTTCAAGGGGGTGGACAAGATCAACCTAAAGGTTCCAAGAGGTAACTATGTGGGTATTCTGGCGGAAGCTAATGACGGGAGGAGAATGAAGGGTATGGGCTTTAGAGGAGACATCAAAGTAGATAGCTTTCCAAATCTAATCTAGAGATCGGGATTTGGAGGTCCATCTACTAATGTTCCTCTCCTTCTAAAGGTGATTTATCATAGCACAAAATGTCAGTTCACTAATAAAATCGCAGTAGGTCATGTCAATCCATAACCATTCTCTATCAAAAGGTGGGATGGATCATCGAATAGGCCAGCATTTGGAAAGGATTTTTTTTAGATGAGGGAAGAGAAGGGGCAGGTGAAAAATACATGGGGGATGTCCTTCGTACCCTAAGTACAAAGACAACAAGAAGGGTTGGCTAGGATGTGATAGTGAATGAGAAAGGATTGAGTAGGGAGACATTTGGAAAGGCAACGCCATAGAGTGAAACTATGATAGTGAATATGCCCTTTAAACCAAACCACCTTATGCCAAGGAACAACCATAGAAGGGGATCGGATGAAAGACCAAGCAGAAGCCGAGGAGAAGGAACCATCTGAGGTGGGGAGCCAGATGCATTTATCCTCTCTACTATGGTGGCTAGGAGAAAGAAGATGGAGGGAGGTCCAGAGATCCAAAAGAGGGGAGGAGAGAGGAGGGAGGGGACTAAACCAAGGGGGAGAGAAAAGAGGAGAAGAAAGCATTAGGATGGAGGCCAGAAGAATATATAACTCTAAGAAAGACAAAATGGGAGAGGATGCCAGCAGGATGCCAAAGGTCCTTCCAGGGGGAGATAGATTGATCGTCGCCATTGGAATGGGAGAAGGCAGTGAGGGCAATTGATCTCAGATCGAGGATCTTTCTCTAGATCCAAGAGGGATCTAAGATGCAAGGGGTAGTCCAAAGAGAGTTGTGCTTGAGCAAACCAGGGTATATCCAATCAGCCCAGATACTTTTGTGCTTGGAAACATTTTCTAGGTAAGCTTGAGGTCTCCAGCAGAGTTGGTGGCTCTGATTCTCCTAATCCTGAGTCCTTCGGATTTGGGGAGGCATACTTTCTCCCAACAGAGAGGTCTAAGGAATTTGGAGGAGTCAGATCCCTTTTAAAGGAAGGAACTGAGAAGGCTTTCAATGGAATTGATCACAGAGGATGGAAGGACACAAGTGCCAGACTAATAAAGGTACATGGACTGGAGAACCGATCAAATCAAAGTGAGACAACCGGTCAAGGAGAGAAGTTTTCCTTTCCAGAGCAGGAGCTTTTTCCTAAGCTTGTCAAGTATGGGAGCACGGTGATGGAAGAAAGCCTAGTGGAGATGAGAGGGAGCCCTAAGTACTTGATAGGCAAGGAGCCCAGCAGGATTCCAAAGATCTTGGAGGGGGATTGGACTTGATGAGATTAATGCATAGGCCCAAGAAAGATTCGAAGGATTGGAGAGTGGACATGATAGGAGAGATAGATAGAGGATAAGTCTTAGAGAAAATCATGGTGTGCTCAGCAAAGGCCAGGTGGGTGAGGAGAAGGGATTTGCATTTAAGGATAAGAGAAATAAGGTGGAGATCAATGGAGGATTGGATGGAGCAGGAGAGGACTTCAAGGGATAGGGAAAACAGTAAGGGGGATAGGGGGCAACCTTGTCAAATGCGATGGCCCGAGGGAAAATAACCCACAGGACTCCCACTAACAAGAATAGAGAACCGGGGGGAGGAGATACAAGAGCCCATCCAGTGAACAAAGGATGGGGGAAGGACATTTGAGTCAAAACATTGGAAATAAAATCCCAACTGATTGAATCAAAAGCTTTATGAATGTCAATTTTGAGAAGGGCTATCGGAGAGTGAGAATTTCGGTCAAAGCCACGGGCTATCTCATGACAAAGGATGATGTTGTCTGAGATACTCCTACTAGCAATGAAAATAGGTTGATTGGGATTGACAAGAGAGTCAATGACTTTCTGAATCCTGCTGGCAATAATTTTGACAATGAACTTGTAGAGAAGATTACAAAGAGAGATGGGTCTAAAATCATTCATGGAGTCGGCCCCCTCCTAAGGGATGAAACACAAGAAGGTATGATTAATCCCACTAATTTGGGTAGGATTGTAGAAAAATCTTACAACAAGAATGAGGTCGTTTCTGATGGTGCTCCAACAAGCTAAGAAAAAGCCCATGCTGAAGCCATCAGGGCCAGGCAAGGTTCAAGATCTCATTTCATTTCGGTATTTCGGTATTTCGGTGGGTTCATGACCACTGAAATACCAAAATTTTGGCAAGATTTCGGGTGAAACTACATATTTTTTTTTTGTTTCGGTTGGCTGTTTCGGTGGTCAAATGGTGGTGGTATTTTGACCTAAAACTTGGGGGATAGCCTATTTTTAGGTTAATAAACATTCTAAGAACATAAAAATGTAAAAATATTAGAACATGATATTGTTTTAGAGTTGTACCTTTGTTTGGCAGCAATCATCGAACTGTTCTGAAAACTATACCTACTTCATTGCTAAAACAAGATGTAATATGATAGTAAAACAAATAAATAATGCATTTAAGCTATGATCAAGCATACATCAATATTAATTAGCTAATATTTAGAGTATTAGAGTAGTATACTATGCGACTCCCTAATCCACAAGTCCCAACTAAAGTCAAACACTGAGAATGTAACTTACTCAACAGTACAAGTGTACAACATAATTGTAATGACTATGTAGTATCTACTATCTACTAGAAAGAACTATGATGGCCCGATTGGATTCCATGCTCAGTACGAAAGAATCGATGTGCATTTTCCTATGACTGAACCACAAATGCATGCCATGTCATAGTCTGAGAGAATATTGAACGTAGTCCTCCACAGCTACCAAAAAGATTAAGTCATCTACATACTGAACGTAACCTATCTGAGCGTACGTATCACTATCATAGTATGAAGAAGAACTTTCCATTGATTTACTGTCAACTGATGGATCCAACAATGTGTACGGGTTGGCTGGGTATGAGAATGAAGTGTCCATAAAGCCACTACCATGTGACTGGGTCTGGGAGCCATGTTCAGTACTACTACTAGGAATAGATGAACCAGATATATGCCCCATCCCAATGAATTGATCATAAGGTCCATGATAGTGCGACCAGGCGCTCCCTCCAGTAAATGATGGGACATGCCATTGCCCACTCCCTCTACTCTCACTGTCTGGATGACTATCCCGTGCATTCAAACTCATTCCACCAATAGAAGTAGATAGACTATCAATGTCCATACAATCTCGTTGCCCTTCACCGAATCAGCGACGAGGCCCCCTACTATAACCTGAACTTCTCCCTCCACCTAATGGATGTGCACCATGATTAGAATCTTATGTGGCATTCTCAAACTGACTCTCCCTAGTGAATCGCACTGGCTTCGACTGTGGATCGGCCTACTCATGCTGCTCTCGAACTCCTTCAAATCTATCACCACCACCTTCCCCATCACCACTATCACCATCATCATCATCATCACCATCACCATCATCATCGTCATTACCATCATCACCCTCTTTATCATCTCCTCCATCTCTGTCACCATCACCATGTGTCTGTGTATGTAGTTGTGTTTGAATCTAGGTGTGGGTATGACCACCCGATGAGATGGACCAATCCTCTTCGTCATCATCATCATCTACCAGGTGCAAGTTCGAATGGTCGAGGGGTCTATGAATGTATCCTTCCATCTGTAGCCATATAATCATCAACATTGACCGCCATCTCTCGCACTAGATATGGGTCTAGCATACCTCCCGACTGATCCATCAACGGCTCACCTTTATCCCTCACCCAGTCCACTAGAGGATCCTCATCATCTGAGTCGATCTAAAAAATATCAATGAGTTTGATCTGGCCCTTATCATTATCCTGACTCATGCGTATGTGTTGCATCCTCAGTCTCATATTATAATGCACATACACCAAGTCATTTAGACATTGTGAACCCAATCAATTTTGCCTCTTTGAATGGATGAGTGAAAATGTGCTCCAATTTCTCTCACAACCAGATGCAGAACATGTCTAGGAGAGTATTTTGATGGTAATATTCCTCAATTCTGGAGACGAACCCCCATACAACACCCACCATTCAGCTGCATTATAAGTTACAACAAGTGTACAAGATTATTTATGTTCCAAAACACTTAACACTTGTATAAGTGACATACTAAAATTTGGATTTCATAGCAGATCAGTATTTGTATGACCCGCATATGCGACGGGAGCCCCGAAGCTACCCAATACATCCCTGAATTCTTTTGTCTATAACAAATTTATAGATAGGACCTTAGTTAACAACCATTGTTCTAAAATTTAGATTCCTATAATATAATAGTAATAGTAGTAAAAACTAACCTCAATATTGGCTTTGGCTTGTAGATCGGGGTTTGATTGTAACTTGGCAATCACTTGCTTCACTGCTTTTAGAAGATCCAGATCCAATGCAAGTCTCTTGTTGTACTGATACCTAGGGTTTAAATAGTATGCTGAAAAGTGAAAAAACATATTATTGTCAATGTGAACATTAATGCATTTTATATCACATAAAAGAATGCATTCAGCTTTGCTTACCAGCCTTATGCAATGGATGCAAAAGCTAATGGTCTTCTATTATTTTCACAAATTTCCTACTTTCACGTGGGTTGGCAGCATAGATATTTTCCTTCAGCATTGCAATAGCAGCCCACAAGCTTAACAAGGTGTGTTTGAAAGCAGAATCCATCAACTTCAACATGCCAACAATTGGTGCCAAAATTTTAACGACTTTACCCAATTGTGTCCAAAACTCCTCTGATGAAATGGTTGCCTGTGCCTCCCTACCACTAGCTGATCCTACTTTTCTCTAATCAAACCACTCCTTAGATGCGACATGGATCAAAGACTAACTTTCTTAGACTCAAAACTCTGGAGTGCAATATAGTCGGTAGCAAATCTTGTGAGACCGGGCCTGACCAAGTCACCCCCGCACTTCTCCCTCAATAGGTTCAATAAAAACCCATGATTATAGACAAATGTGCTCACTTGCCTAGCCCTTTCAACCACAGTCTGCATAATTTTCTCATTTCCTTCAACATTAAGTCAATGCAGTGTTCTGTACAAGGAGTCCAAAAGAGTTGGAATCTAGGGTTGTTCATCATTTTAATTCTGGCTTTCTTGTAGTTACTTCTATCGTCAGTCATAATCTGAACAACATTTTGTATCCCAACTTCTTCCACAACATCCTTCAAAAGCTTGTAAATATATTTTACACCTTTTCTTTCCTTGGATGCATCAATAGACTTCAAGAAAATGGTTCTACCATCACAATAAACCATAAAATTGACAATGGACTTTCTCGTGGGCCCTGTCCAACCATCACACATTATGGTTACCCCATAGCTCTTCCACATAACTTTTAACTCAGCAATATATGCTTCCAATTCAGCCTTCTCCTTAAGCAAATATACACTCATCCACCTCATATGCAGTCAACCCCTTTATCCCTAGATTGGCCTCAATCATAGCATCAAGCATTGGGGATCCTTCTGTAAAATGGGGTTCACACAAGGTGGAACTACTGGAGCTGGAGTTGGAGCTGGAGGTAGGCTGCCCTTGTACTCTGTGATCTCCTAAAGGGCAGAAGGATCTGTGAAGATCCACTACCTCCTGCTCTAGATGGACCAGCCTCTCCATGTCTATGCCTTTCCATATCCTCATGAAGATTATGTCGGCTTAATGCTTGCACTTGCCGCCAATCTCTAGCCTCTTGCTCAGCTTTTATGTCATCAGGCACATACACTGGGTTATTGCTGTCATCATCACTATCATCATTATATCGATGCACGGGAGCATGTAGTGCCTCCTCAAACTCTATCCTCATCTTTTCCTTTGCCACTTTTCTCTTATTCCCCCCTTCATGTCTTCAGCTATGGCCTTGGCAATATGATTAGGCACTTCTCTGCATCTAGCCACATCTAAGAAATTTCCAACCAGATGTTACTTAAGGCTTGTGGCCCCACCACCCATAAACATCTTATAACAGTAGCTGCATTTTGTATGCCTCTTATCGCTATCAATCAGCTCTCTGTGTTTCCATGCAATCTCTCCACTATCACGACTACTATCATGTCTTCCACGTCCTCTCCCTCTTCTCCCACCTTCTTCATCGCCTCCTCTAGCCATTTTATGTCACTCTGATGCTGATGCATAGAAAAAGAATGTCATTATTAACTTACAAGTATATGGTAGCTCCAAAACACTCTAATATTAATTTCCTATTTTTTTTTTAAATCAAAACAAAAAATTCCCTATTTTTAAAATTATTTTTCAATTATTAATCTATTTTTCATATTTTTAAAAAATTAAAATAAAAAAATACCGACTGGAAAAAAGTTTCACTCCAATGGACTCGTAGAACAGCCATGGTGACTAACATATATATAGTTGACAACTATCAAAGCAATATTTAGCATAAAAAGTAACAATTTATGTTAATAGAAAATGAATTTTTAAACCAAAAAAATAAAAAAAATATTAATGTACCAAAAAAAATTTCGACTCGGTGAGGTCATAGATCAGCCTCTAATGTCTAATATATAAAAAATCTACAAGCATCCAACGAGTATTTATGTACTATTTCAAAAAAAAAAAATGGTTTCAGAGAAAGAATTTTACCTTCCTTAAGCTTTTAATGTATAGATCTTCTTGTAGGAGTCCAATGGAACTCAAAGAGTGTGATGATGTGGCTAATTAGAGGATGGAATGAGTGTTTTCCCTTCAAAATAAGCCTCTTAAACCAAAATCATCGAGATAGCCAAGACAGAGTCAAAATATGGAGTATTTATATTAAGTGGTTTACCGAAATTTCGATCGAAATCTTACATAACCCTTAATTCACCGAAATTCTAGAATTTTGCTAAAATTTCGATGAGATTTCAAACCATATAGCCAGGGGCTTTGTTGTTTTTGTGAGACAGGATGGCAGATAAGATTTCCTCAACACTGGGGATGGATTAAAGAAAAGGAAGGAATTCAATAGGGACGGACTTGTTGAGGAGATTAGGAGGAATTGGGGAGGGACAGTTAGGGGAGCAGCCAAAGAGGCTCTGGAAGTGGGAGATAGCTTCCGACTTGATGAGATCAGGAGAGAAGAGCTCAATCCCAAAGGAGGAGATCAACTTGGGGATGGTGTTGGCATTGTTTCTGGCTTTGAGAGAATTGTGAAAATAAGCTAAATTGGAGTCGCCAAGGTCAAGCCATTTGATGCAGGATTTCTGGCGAACAAAGCATTCTTCTTGATACAGAAGCAAGGATAGGTTAGCAAAAGCTACTTTTTCTTCTTCATCCAAGGAAGGGTTAAGGAGATCAGATTGAAGTTTAGATTGGATGGAGTAAAGCTTGTCACGGCCAAAGGAGAACCGAAGATGTCTCCAAAGGAGGAGGAATTCCAAAGCTTTAAGGCAGCCTTAACAGTCTTTAGCTTTTTGGCAAAAGCAAAGAGAGTGGAAAGGGAACGAGGGGTAGGAATGCTCCAAGTACAGTGGACGAGTGGAAGTCAGGATGGGGAATCCACATGTCAAAGAATTTGAAAGGCTTTGGCCCGAAGGAGCAAAAGGGAAGGACATGGATAGAGATAGGGCTATGATCAGAGATCCCTAGAAGGCCAAATCAGGCATGGGAGGAAGGGAAGGCTTCAAGCCAAGCTTCATTGGTAAGGGCCCCATCAAGTTTATAAGCCACTCCAAGGTTGTCTGATCTTTTTTTATGCCAGGTGAGCTTGACCCAGACCATCTAAGGTTAGTGAAATTGAGATCCTCTAGGCAATCATTAAAAGAGTTTATAGCTTGGGAGTCAATGGGGTTGCCCCCTGCTTCTGATGGCTGAACTTGATAACATTGAAGTTGCTAGCAATTCCCTAAGGCCTGGAGCCTATAGAGGTGGAAAAGATATCAGATCAAACCAAAGGGGAAGCCTGAGAGAGGCCCTATTATGGGCATACACAATAGAGAGGAAGCAAATGAAGGGGCCATAAGGGTGGGAGATAGAGATGTGAATGGTTTGAGCAGAGGAGTGGAGGCAGGAGATGGAAACAAAAGAGGGATCCCAAAGAACCCAGATCCGCCCATTGGGGCTGTGGGAGTAATTGGATTCGACGGACCAGGAGGGCACTATCGACGAAGCAATATGAGGGGCATTGATTTCCTGGACACGAGTTTCCAAGAGACAACAGAGATTTGGAGGAGCGAATACTAGATCTGATTTCAGTTTGTTTTTCCAAGGAATTGAGACCTCGAACATTCCAAATGGTCCAAGGGATCATTTAAAACCATGATGGGAAGGCATCGAACACTTGGAAGAGCTTCAGAGAGTCAAGGGGATGGAGGGACCAGATGGGGGAGGTGGTCAGCGCCTATACACTATGACTGGGGAGGCAGAGGGAGTGATTGAGGATTTAGTAATGATGGAGGAAGAATTTTATTTTCTTTTTTTTATTTTTTGAGGTTAGAAATGGAGGCCTTAGTGGTGGTGGAGGATAGGGGTTGAAGGTGGTGTTGGTGTTGGTGTTGGTTGGGTGGTGGGCAGGAGTCTCATCCAAGGAGTTGCCTTGAGAGGCAATCGGACATGCAAATGACGTCGGTGAGTCACTATTATTGGGGCGAGTAACAGTAGGCTTTGAGTTGTAGTTGGACAATTGGTGCAGAGAGGCAGTGTCCGAGCAATGAGAATGGTCTTCCATGATATCTTGGTGTGGCCCTGAGGAGCAGGGAGGAGACAAAGGAGATATCATTGAGGGGTGTGTTAGAACTCCCTATGGGTTTGAGTTTGAAACTCTATTGAGGAAACCACACGAGAAAAACAAGAACACGAATCTAATAAAATTATGGAGGATCGATTTGTACCTTTCACCTAGTATGCTGAAGATGATTGATAATGGTCACTCCCACTTTCGCTCTCTTGACTTGGCTATGGATCTTCTACAGTCCCTTAAACCTCATTGGTTCTCTCACTTTAATGGTAAAGTGGGGAAGAGTAAATAATGGCTGTAGGGACCCAAAACCTAGTATTTATAATACTGTCCTGCACTCAAAACCCTAAACCACAATGGGTTGAGCCAGCATATCCCTAAGCTTGAGAGTGACCGAACCGGTTCATGCAATTTGATTCTCACCCATTTAATCAACCCGAATAATTAATTTAGCCCATAAATCCAACAATCTCCCACTTGGGCTACATTAATTATAAGGATGTCTTTTAAATTGCTGTGGCCATAGAATCTTATTACATTAACCACTCTCACTGTGATTCAGTTGAATAACCACTCTCACTGTGATTCAGTTGAAAAACCACTCACATCGAATAACAGCAGAAGATACACCTCAATATACGGCATACAACTTTCTGTTATTACAAACATAAGTAAGTTTCTTAACACGAATCTATGTGGGATACCATCATAGAAATATTGATATATCCTCAAATTACACTGTTGTCATTCTATGTAGGTCCTTAACTAAGATATTAACCTTCACTGTGGCAAATCGCCTTTGATCTGTGGTTAATATCTAACTGTGGCCTTTCGCCTATAAACTGTGGCAAATATTGCCTATGAACTGTGACAAATACTATCTTAAAATGTGGCAAACATTACCTTTTGAACTGTGGCAAAATATTACCTATAACCAAGACAATTACTGCCTATAAAAACATTCTTAAATGAAATCATAAACCAAATATTTCAATAAATAACTGTGCATAATGTAAATGCTAAAACTTAACCATAATTCATCAAACTGTGCCCCAAAACATACGGGCTAAGGTTCAAAACATAAACAAATACTAAACAAAATCAAAGCTCCCACTAATCAAGCATTTCAAATAACTGTATGTAAAGAAATCCTAACTACTTGATAGAACCAAATTTTACTTGCTCTCAATTACTGGTGATCATTCTACCTCACCCTTTCTTGGTATCATCCTGCTTATCAGCCCCAGAATTCTTCCTCTTCTCTAACCATTTCTTGAAAATAAAACAGTCCTTCTTCACATGTCCTTTCTTATGGCACCAGAAACACTCTACGTTGTTGGTATTCTCTTCATCCTGAGCCTTTTGAGATGTGTCAAGTTCTTGAGAGCTATTAGTCCTGTCATATGGCTTGACGCTTCCTCTGTTGGAAAAATTTTTGTTCCTTCTGCTTGGTCCACCAGAAGATCCCTTGTGAAAAGTTGCATGTGCACTCTCAAACCTAGTTTGTTTCAATTTTTCTTCCTCTTGAGTGCAAATGGAAATGAGCTCATTTAGGCTCCAATCGTCCTTCAGTGCAATGTAGGTAGATTGGATAACCTTATACTGACTAGGGAGGGTATTCAGTGCAATGTGTACAATATATTCTTCATCGATCTGTATTCCAAGATCCTTAAGTTTACCAGCATCAGTAGCTACATCCAAAATGTATTCTCTAACACTCCCACATCCATTATACCTTGTATTCATTAGCCTGGTCATCAATGTGGTTTTCTCAGCTTTCTTGTTGTGTTGAAATCTAGCTTTAATAGTATCCAGGAATTCTTTTGCAGTGTCTTTGATCTCTATGTTCCCACGTATAATTTCAGGAACTGCCTTTTTTAAAACCAGTATGCACTTTCTGTCTGCTTTAGTCCATTTCTTAAACTTGGTCCTTTCAGCACTTCTGCTCGAGTCTGTGAGAGGCTCAGGTTTAGGCTCCCTAAGTGCCAAGTCTAAGTGATTGATGTTGGTCACTCTCACTTTCGCTCTCTTGGCTTGGCTATGGATCTTCTACAGCCCCTTAAACCTCATTGGTTCTCTCACTTTAGTGGTAAAGTGGGGAAGAGTGAATAATGGCTGCAGGGACCCAAAACCTAGTATTTATAATACTGTCCTGCACTCAAAACCCTAAACCACAATGGGTTGAGCCAGCATATCCCTAAGCTTGAGAGTGGACCGAACCGGTTCATGCAATTTGACTCTCACCCATTTAATCAACCCGAATAATTAATTTAGCCCATAAATCCAACAGGGTGCTCATCATAGTCTTCAAAGGCCGGCAGAGACAGGCCTTGAGAGATTTCTAATTCTGAACAAAGGGGACTGTAGTTTTCCAGGATGGTGCAGGAGGCCAAAGGAGCTGGTGATGCTGTTGTAGGGAGCTGGGCCTTCAGAGGCTAGAGAAGATGAGTCCAAGGTGATGCGAGGGCTCAAAGGGCCTGTCGAGTCCAACCGAGACTCAGAGAGGGAAATCAGATTGTCGCAATGAACCACCGAACAGGCGACCGTGGCAGAGCAAGGCCAATTGTTGGTGTAGGGGATGGGGCCTTCCAAGGCCGACAGCAAGATTTTTGGAGCAGATGAGCACGAATAATTGTTAATGTGGGGAATAGGGCCTGCCAAGGCAGGTGGCAAGGATGCCGGAGCAGACGGACAGGATAAATTGTTGATGCAGGGATTGAGGCCTTCCAAGGCCGGCAAAGGTCGAAGCAGGAGAGAGGCATCATCAGCCAACGGGGCGTCAGACGAAGGTAAAGGCTGCAGGGGTTGAAGGCTGGCCGAAGCAGGAAGCTGTAAATTTCATTCTTTCATTAATTCTCAGTTGGTTATAGTAGATCCTCTTATGTAGGAGCGGGTACAACCTTACAACTCAGGAAGAATCCCAAAATGGAAACTAAACTTATAGCTTTAAGCAATAGGAGATTTACTTGTTCACTAAGAAAATAACATAAAACAGAAGAAGATCCTTCTAGAAGACTAACTCCACATTCCACCTTGTACTTTGACTGGTCAAAACACAAGAGACATGAATGCAGCAGTAAGGAAGCTCGCAGGAGAGGAGAAAGTAAACTATGGATGCTTTGTTGGCTGGATCGATGGCAGCATGGATGGCTTCTAGAAGGCACCAACTGGAGACCAAAATTCTGTAGAAATAACTGTAGAGTAGCTGATTCGATGGCCCTACTATAGAGGCCAGAACTTGGACAAAATTGGGGCCAGCTTGGGCTGGCTCGGTCAGCCTAAATCTGGTCCTAAAGCTGGACTGTTGCTCACTGCTTTGTTTCTTCTTCTATAATATAATCCAGCACGTGTATCTACTTCACTCTTTGAGGATGACTAAGCCAACACCAGAAAACTGTGTGATTCTTGGGAGAGGTCCCACTATTGTAATCTCTTCTTGTGAATGGATGGCATTTGTCCTTTTTCTTCTTGTATTTTATGGTCGTGCAACTTTCGTTTCACTTGTGCAAAACTTGTTATTCATCAGAAAAAGAAAATGGCTTGAAAATATGCTGGTATTTAGAGAATATCATGATCTTTTAACTTTATATTGAATGATAAAGGTCTTCAAAACTTGAAAACAGTCTCTTCTGTAAAAGCAAGAGGTAAGGCTGCTTACATTTGCCCTCCCAAGCCCTGTAGTAGTGGAGCGAAAGGTCTTTGAAATCCCCAGGAATGTAGGTGGCGAACTTGCCCTACAATAGATTGTTTTATCAGTTCACTTGATACAGTATTCTGGGCTGGGCTGGGCTGGGCTGGGCTTTCCTTTTAGTTTGTTGTGAAGAGCAATTTTTGGCACTGATTTCATGAATAGTCAAGAGTAACTCTTTAACGACTTTGTTTCTCCCCCGGCCCCCCCACACCCCACCCCCACCCCCACCCACCCCCAATCTAATTATTTATTGCCTGTTATCTTTTATTACTTCATTCTGAATATTAAAGTACTTTTCATAATTTGATGATTAAAAGGTGGTTCATTTTCGATCTCTAGAGAAAGTAATGGAGGATAATAATTCTTTTGCTTTTCCTGTTATTTTTAACTGTAAGAGAACTTGTAAAATATTCTCTCATTCATTCCCTTTTCTCCTTTTGCAATTTATATGTCAAAGGTTGACAAATATGTAGATGTTGTCCAAAAAGTTAGTTACGGACTTGATTTGGATGATCCATCCAAAATTAGCCTCACAACCTATGGTTGTTTCAATGGGATGCTATTTTTGGAACCAATAAAGTACAAGATTGTGGAGTATTTTTCAGACATGCTGGTCTACAACATCACTGAAGTAGGTCATCAACCCGGAACCTGAGTTCTTTCATAGGGTTTTCATGTCCTTTCATTTTTGGTAACCTTTGAATGACTCAATTCAATTGGAATTATTTTTGACAGATTTCAGATGTCTTGTATTATGAAGTATTGGATATCCCTCTTTTAGAATTAGAAGGCTTGAAGACACTGAATTTTACTTTTCGTTCAGCCATAAAAAAAAGAGGTGAGTGTACACATATCAATGGTCATCTACGTGGTCATTTCCAGATTTTGTGGTCACATTGCGTCTCTTTCCTTTTGTTTTCAGCTGTCCGAACGTAGTATAAAATTTTCAGGGGAAACAGTTGAAGATTTTCTTGTCAAATTAAAAACTGAGGTGAGTGCTTGTTTCGTGTCTGACATTTTAGCTGTTTCCATTTTATAATTAGAAGGGTAAACCTGCTAAAGTAAACCTACTTTTGTGACACATTGTGGAGCAGGTTGAGCTATCTCATCCTAGTGTAAGACTCAAGTTACTTGGCATTTCCAATCACAAGATATCTGTGGTATGCGTTTCATTACTTGACTTTTAATTGCTTTTAGTCGACTAATATGGATCCATTTGGGCAAACACTCTACTTCCAAAGACTAACATTTGTTTAACTAAGAGTGTTGAACCGAGATTCCCAAGTTAATTAGCTGATGCAGATAAATTTTCAGAAGTGGGTTTAATTGAAAATAAGTTTTGGGTTGGTTCTGTGGTATGGCTTTTGGTCCAAGGGGTTTTAATTGTGTTTGACCATTTTAAAGCGCTTAAAATATAGGTTGGAGGTAGAAATACAGGATTGGTTGGGGTCTTGGTGGCTATTTTCTATTTCACTTATTTATTATTTTTATCATATCTTATCAAGAGGTTTTATGATAGGTAGAAGGAAAACTGAATATATGATGTGTCCCTTTAGTCAGGCTAAGTGGGGTGATGAGGTTGTGAATCTGACTGACCGAGAACTACCACAGAGAGACTATTTCAAATACTTGGGGTCAATCGTTAGCAAAGAATGAGATATAGAGGATGGTGTGTCTCACATAATTAAAGTTGGATGGATGAAGTGAAGAAATGTGTCGGGTGTGTTGTGTGATAAACATATGATAGTTAAACTCAAGGAAAAATTTTACAGGACAACAATAGGACTAGCTATGACTTGTGGGGCAGAGTGTTGGGCAGTCAAGAAGAGTAACTTGAATAAGTTGGGGGTAGCAAAGATGAGAATGTTACATGGGATGTGCGACAATACTAGAAGGGATAGAGTAAAAAATGATTGTATTAGAAACAAAGTGGGGGTCGTTTCGATTTAGGACAAGCTCCACGAGAGCTAGTTGAGGTGGTATGGTATGTTTAACGGAGACTATGGATTCCTCAGTCAAGAAAAGCGACCAGATTCATATTGAGGGTTCCTGAAGAGGTTGGGGCAGACCTAAAATGACTATTGACAAAGTTGAAATTGGTTGGGTTGGAGTCTAGTATGACCATAGATAGACTTATGTGGAGGACAAAGACCCGTGTAGCCATCCCCTTGTGGGGGATGTTCCTAAGATGTTGTTATATTTACAGCTAAAACATACCTCTTTTATCATTTTCTACTTCATTGTTGCACTTCTTGTATCTTATATTTCTCTTACTTTGATGATCATATTGGATCCATGTAGTGGACTCCATTTAGTTGGGATAAGGTTATAGTAGTGGTGGTTGTCTTTAATTGGAATGTGTCTAATGATAGCAACCCTACTTATCTCTATTTCTAGAGTCAATCTTAATAAAGTAGGTTGCTGATTTTATTATTTGGAAGAGAGGAGAGGCTATGTAGATGTTTATGGAGGGTACGGAGTTGGGGAGAGAAATGAGGAGGGGATTGCAGTTTTGGAATTTGCGACAACTTATGATTTATCCATTGTGAACACCTTTTTCGAAAAGAGAGGAATATTCAATTACTTATAAGAGTGGGAAACATACCAGCCAGATAGACTTTATCCTTACAAGAAGGTCTAAAAGATTGTTGTGTAAGAATTGTAAGGTTATGCCTGGGGAGATCCTGACCACCCAACATCGATTGCTGGTCTTGGACTTATACCTAAGCTTGCTGAAATGCAAGTTAGGAAAACTCGTTGGCCCTATGGTAAGGTGGTGGAGGTTCCTTGAAGGCATTTACCGATGGTGTGGTCAAGAATGTGATGTGGGATCTTGAGGGAGACGCCAACACAATGTGGATTGAGTTGACAGATTGTATTAAGAGAGTTGCTAAACGGTATCTAGGGAATGATAAGAGGCACTCAGATGGATCCTCGAGAGACTTGGGGGTGGGATGAGGAGGTCCAGACAGCCATTAAGAGTTTATGACTAGGAAGAGAGTTTTAAGACTTGACAAAGGATTAAGGAGGTAGAGGACAAGAAGAGGTATAAGGCTGACAAAAACGAAGCAAGGAAGATTGTGGGAAATGCAAGGGGTAAAGAGAAATGATGAGTTGTATAACAAGACGAACACAAAGGAAGGGAAAAAACTATCTATCCGACAGCTAAAATACAAGAAAGGAAGAGTAATTTGGATCATATTCGGTGTATTCAATGTGACGATGGTAGAGTGCTAGTTAAGGATGATGACATTTGGAAGAGATGGGATGAATATTTCTACAACATACTAAATGGAGACAACACGAGTAGAATTGGCCTGGAATATCATATTACTCCTCAAGACACAACGTTTCATAGATATGATAAAAGGATTGGAGTGACCAAGGTGAAAGAAGCCTTAAGAAAGATGAAAGTAGGTGAGACTTCAGGCTAGGATGAAGTCCCAATGGAAGTGTGGAAGAGCTTGGGACTATGTGGGATATCATGGCTAACCAATCTATTTAACAAGATTATGAGCATCAGAAAGATGTCAAATGAATGGATGAGAAGCATCATAGTTCCAACATACAAAAATAAGGATGATATATAGAGCTGCAATAACTATAGAGGCATAAAACTCATAAGTTAATACTATGAAACTATAGGAGAAAGTTATTGAAGCCCACTTGAGAAGAGAAACTAATATCTTGGGGAATCAATTCGATTTAATGCTAGGTAGATCCACAGCTGAGGCGAATTACATACTAAGGAGACTCATTGAGAAATCTAGTGCCTAAAACAAGGAACTCCGTATGGTCAGAAAAAGCCTATTACAGAGTCCTTAGAGAATTAATTTGGCATGTATTGGAGAAAAAAGGGTTGGTGAATACATATGTAGATATAATTAAAGACATGTATAAGGGTGTGGTGACTGGTGTGAGAACCATGGGAGGTTAAAGAAGAAAGTTCCGATTACTATTGGGTTGCATTGAGGTTCAACTTTAAGCCCTTATCTGTTTACGCTTATCATAGATGATTTAAGCATGAACATTCAAGGTGATGTCCCATGGGATATGGTTTTTCCTGATGACATTGTTTTGGTGGATGAGACAATAGCATTGGGTTGCTTTTTATTGTTTTGGTGGATGAGACAGTAGCATTGGGTTGCTCTTTATTGTTTTGGTGGATGAGACAGTAACATGGATTAACAATAAGTTAGATTATGAAGATCTGTCTTGGAGTCAGGAGCTCTTAAGATTAGTAGAACGATGACGGAGTATATGGCGTCTAATTTTAGTCACACAAGGATGGATAACGAAGTGGTAAATCTAAAGGAAAGAGAAATACTGCAAAGTGATTATTTTGATTATCAAGGGTCACTCCTAAACAAAGAAGGTGACATAGAAGATGATATATCTCACAGAATTAAAGTAGAATGGATGAAATGGAGAGGGGCATCTGGCGTGTTTTGTGATCAGCTTATTCCTTCTGAAGCTTAAAGGAAAATTCTATAAGTCTGTTGTATGATCAGCTATGATGTATGGACTAGAATGTTGGGCAGTTAAGAAGTGTAACATAGATCAGCTAAGCTTAGCAGAGATGAGGATATTGAGATAGATGACCAAGTTAGAGCGGATACGAGAGTAGCCCTGATTCAAGACGAGTTCTGAGAATTTCATTTAAGGTGGTATGGTCATATTCAACGGAGACCTAGGATGCTCCAGTAAAGAGAGGAGTGACCAAATCTAGATGGAAGGATAAAAAAGAGGCAGGGGCAGGCCTAAAATGACCATGGAAGATATTGTAAGAAAAAGCATGCAACAGTTAGGTCTTTACTCTAGTCTGACCTCAAACGAAGATATCATAGATCTTCTTCAATGCCTTCACTTAATGCTAACCGAACAATAGCGCTCACTAGGGTGGTTTACTCAGGTTAGCCAAGAAAGCCTTCGCGCGCTATGGCAAAGGCATAGAGCTCAAACATAGGCTTACAGAGCTATTTGGAGGAAAAAGATCCATGTTGCCCGACTAATTGTAGGTGGGATGCTCTTGTGGAGGTGCTTTGTTTCTTTTTCTTTCCCCCTTTTTTCCCCCCTTTTCATAGATCCATGTAGCCGATCCAATTTAGTTGGGAAAAGGCTAAGAAGTTGTTGTGCTGATTTTATTATTTTCTTTTGGGTAAGATTATCAATAATCAGTTATGATGATATCCTACTTGGGTTAGCTCTCACTGTAAAAGAATAAAAAATAATGTAAAGGTATGTAGGCCTCCCCAACGATTTGAAGTAATGCCAATTCAGTTTTTCTGAATCTTTGTTGTTGTGTACTCATTAGTGTGCGTGGTGGATTCTAAGTAAAAGTGGGGGTGGATCCTTATTTGAAGTAATGCCAATTCTCTTCACGGTTTTGGTGGATTATTGCCCTGTTCTATCGTTGCATCCATTTTTATTAGATCTAGTTTCATATTCTGTTCTACGAATTTGTATGTATTAGTATCTACTTGGATTTTTCTGGTTCGGGATTTTGTGTTCATTAGTAGCTGTGGAGACTAAACCCTATTATGTGTTAAGCAATTGAATGTGAATGTTCCTGATCAACACCTCTAAATTTGGTAAATATGAAAGAAAGGGAATTGTTGCAGATCTTTTTCATTGAGCTGCCAACATCTATAGTTTGTAAAGAACTTTTCAGACTAGGTCATAATTTGTCTATTGATGATGTTAATTCTTGAATAACATCCTTGCAGATCTTTTCCGAAAGTGCATTGATAGGGCAAATAAAGGATCCCTGGTTGTCGCTAGTCGAGGAGGTAGCTATATTCTTTCTGTATATCATATGTGAAGCATAGCTTACTCTGCTCTGTTGTATTTTTGCATGCTTTTGGTAGGTGCATGCCTATGCCTGTGAGTTCCAATTCGAGTTAAAACATGCTGGATTTTCAATCTTGTGAAATCTAGATTTAGATAATTTTTCGAATGTTCCATGCATGGGCAAGAACCCTTTATTACACCGGAACTAAGGTTCATAATTTCACATTTCAATTAGGTTTCAACCCCGGTCGGCAATGAAATTTCAAGGAAATCTGAGAATTTTGTCTGACTTTTTTGTATACGCTCTGTTTTTGACATTTCTAATATATTCGAAGAATTAGTTTCATGAATAAAACACTGAAAGTGATACTTGGAGCGTTGACCCAAGTTTGGTAGTGTAAGTTGACTAAAGTTGCATACTAACTAAAAATAGAAAATACATTATTAAAACAAACAAAACATAATGTAGAGGATGCGGAATAAATAATAAAAATTGAATTCATTCTACCATATTTACAATTACAATGTACATAAAAAAATGATATTTGGGAAAAATCTTGTTTACTTATTTGCTTCAAGAACCCTTCCTTAGGTAGATATACTTTGGTTGTGTAAGATTCAAGTGTAGAATGAAAAATTGATGGAAACAAAAGCCCAGTTTATAAGGGGTTGGTTAGAGCAAAATGGTTGAACTCATCAAAATGGTCGAAATCTGTTGAAATTGGAGACTTTTAAAAGTCTCGCAAAATTGGAGAGCAGAAGCCACTCAATTAACTAAAGGCAAGGCGAGGTAGTGCTTGCCATACTACTAAATTCTTTGCGAAATTACCCTGGTATATCGTTTCGGGCACTTGTGATACGGTCAAAATTACAAACCATGACCGGAACTTTTACAGGAACCTTCTTAAATTGAGAAGTTTTTGGTTATAGCATAATATGCCCGAAAATATTTTAAGAATATAAGGGAATTTTTTTTTTCAACTACTGAATTCTAAAATTTAGTTTTGTTGATTGTCTTTTTGTGGGGGAGAGAACCATTGGGAAAGATATAAAGTCTTGCTTTGGAAACTTTTGATGTGGAAAAGGAGAGTAGTTTTTTGCTTTAATAAATTTTCTAATTTATTTATGGGTAATTTACAATGCCATCCCCTGGAGAATGCCAATATTAGAAGGACACCCCCTCTCTTTCACCAAATTAGACTCGGACCCCCTACCGTCAGTCACTGTTAGGTGAGGATTTGAAATGACTTTTTTACCCTTTTGAGTAAAACACATGACCCTAAATCCTATTCTCATGGTCATTAAAAAAAAAAAAAAATTCTCAAAGAAGGAGAGAACTCCTTTTCCGAAAGCTGCAAGGATACGGCTCGATCGGCACTGCCTTTCCCGTTTGTCCCTCACCCCTGTCTCCCGCCACTGCTCATTCTCCAAGGGTTTCTGGTTGTGCCCAGGAAAATACTCTATTAATGCTTGACTAATCCCGCTTGTGTATAGCCATATCATCCATGGGGGAGGGATTGTGAACCGAGGAGACTTTCAGAGAACATAATGAGACTTAATTTGTGGAAACGGAATGGTTGGGATGTTGTATGGGGAGTGGTTGAAAGTTTTCTTATTATTGGGTTTGGAGGAAACAATTAAGGAATAAGACATGTTTGAGACTTTATAGGTAGAGATTAACATAATGGACAAAATACAGAGATTGAAATGGGTTTAAGAAATAGAGAAGAGATTTAAAATCCAGTCTGGCTATGGTATTCCATGGGAAATGGTGAAATCTAGAAGCTTCTTCGCCACACGAAGACAACATCTTTCAAAGGGTAAAGTTGTTCATCTTTCGTCTTGAGCTGATCGGTGTGTCGTCCGCGGGGAGAAAGAAGCTTCTCTCCCTCCTTCGCAACCCAATCCCATTAACAGGTATCCTTCAAAATAACAACTTCAAGCAAATTGGGTTGCAAACATTTTAAATCGAAGGCGAATGGGAAGGAAGACTGATTTTTCTGGTTCTATTTGATTTCAGGAACTCGGACCGGTAGCGCTACCATCTACTGCAAGCGAAAATAGAAAGTCATTTTTGCCGAAGGAGGAGGACAAGTATTACACTACTAGAGGATATATTAGGTACATCACCTTTAGAAGGGTATTTTAGTATTTATAAAAAAATATATCTGCTGATGTCAGCATTTAAAGTATATTCCGTAACAATAACTGACGACAGGGGGTCTGAGTATAATTTGGTATTATGCAGGGGTGTCTCTCTAATTGTGGCATTCTCTAGGGGGTGGCACTGTAAATTACCCTTTATTTATTTAAAGTCCCGACCCCAGAATCCCACACTTCCATTGCCTGCCCACTCCACCAAGGAGTTTCACTTCTTCCATTTCAAATTTTCAGCTAGATTTGCTTACATGCTTTTGAAACAAGTTGAAGCATGGGCTTTAAAACATTAAATTCATGTTTAGTGCAAATTGAAGGTACTGTAGAAAGGTATTAAACCATTGATTGTTACCGCAGATTCCTAAAGAAAAGCTTGGTTCTCAGGATCTGTTGATTCGTGTTTGGCACTCCAACCACGAGGACCAAGAGCTACAGGTAAAAAAATAATAAATTTTATCTTCATACCATCACTCGTATTTGAAGTGCAGAAAGTCTTTGTAGAGTGATGAAGCTCATTTATTTATAAAATCAACCATACGAATGTTCTAATATTTTGGTTTCAACATCTCTTATAGTACTTTGAATACCCGTTTCTCTTGATCATTCATGAAGATGAGACTTTGGCTGAGATTAAAATCCATACACAGGAGAAATTACAAGTTCCAGAAGGATTTTATTGAGGTATCTGTTTTGTTCTTTATTTTTTTTATTTATTTATTTTTTTTTTGGGGGGGGGTTTATGTGTAGTGGTTGCCCATCTAGATCATTTGGCTATATAGGCTTAATGTTGTCTATCCGCACATTCTGTACTCTATTAGGTGGGACTAACAGGGGCCATGCAAGAATAAAATCTTCATGGAAAAATTAACTAAAGGATTGAGGGGATTGAATGGTTTGCAGGATCTAGACATTAGACAAAACTTTACAAGTGGATGTTGAGGAGGCATATATGTTGATCCATCTTGATGTCTTCCTCACTCTTCAGGTGACACGTACGACAATGAAGTATCACAAATCATCATAAACTTCTTATTGTGGGAGTTTTTGGCACTTCGGGGGATGAAAGTGTAGTTTATCATTAATTTGTTGCACATTAATTGCTAAAATTTCACTGTAGCAATACTTTGAATACCCCTTTCTCTTGATCATTCATGAAAATGAGACTTTGGCTGAAATTAAAATCTATAAATGGGAGAAATTACAGGTTGAGGACGAGGATTTTGTTGAGGTATCTGTTTTGTTCTTATTTTTTTACTTTTCTTTTCTTTTCTTTTCTTTTTTTTTGGGGGGG
>NW_024868497.1:66255-74488 GCF_013358625.1 Macadamia integrifolia
GGGTGGTTTATGTGTAGTGGTTGCCCATCTAGATCTTTTGACTATATAGACTTAGTGTTATCTATCCACATATTCTGTACCCTATTAGTGGTGAGACTAATAGGGGCCATACAAGAATAAAAATCTTCAAGAAAAAACTAACTAAGGCTGTGTTTTTAGCCAAGAGAAGAAAAGAAAAAAGTTCATTTTTTATACTTTTTTCTGGGGTTAAGAATTTCTCTTTGCATTTGGTATGTCTTCACCCAAAAGAAGATTCAGCTTTTGAAATTCAAAATTTCTCTTGGGAATTGTGAAGTTTTCTTTTGCTGCCAAATAATAAGACAAAATGAATGATTATACAATGATTTCCTATGTGTCTGTATCTCTCCTAATTTTTCTTTTCTTTTCTTTTCTTCTTTTGGTTACCAAACATACATACTCTTTTTATTTTCTCATCATTTCATTTCATTTCTTTTCTTTTCTTTTCTTTTCTTTTCTACTCTTTTTATTTTCTCATCATTTCATTTCTTTTCTTCTCTTTTCTTTTCTTTTCTTTTCTTTTCTTTTCTTTTCTTTTCTAGATTCTTTTTTCTTTTCTTCTCTTGGCTACCAAACATAGCCTAAAGGATTGAGGGGACTGGATGGTTTGCAAGATCTAGATATTAGACAAAACTTTGGAAGTGGATGTTGAGGTGATATATATGTTGATCCATCTTGATGTCTTCCTCAGTCTTCAGGTGACTCGTGCAACAATGAAGTATCACAATTCATCATAAACTTCTTATTATGGGGGTCTTGCCATGTAAAGTCATCTTGCCTTCCCCTTAAACTCCCCAGGAGGGGGTAGTTTTTGGCACTTTGGGGGGATGAAAGTGTTTCTTAAAAAAATAATAATAAAAAAATTTGTTGCACATTAACTGCTAATTATTGATTGTAATATTAGATAAATGATTTTCTTCTTATTACATCTATTAAGTTTTTTTCCTTCTTTTGGTTCATTGGGTTTTTGCAGTTTTTTGATTGGATCTTTCCGTGTATCTTAAGATTTTGGCATTGTATCCAATTATTTTCTGATAGGGCCATTTTGAAACTGTTATTTCTAATGTACTTTTTTTTCGTCCTCCATTCTATTATTAGTTATTGGTAATTCTTTTTATCCGTCTTCAAATAGAAGATAGTTATAAAGCTCAGAGCCAACATCTTGGATTAGTGCACCGTGACAATTCTAAGAAGGCCAATTAGGTAAAAGTGCAAGATCTTGGAGGGATTGCTATTTTTTTGTTGATTAGTGATGACGTCCAAATATATATATATATATAGTACATTTCTCGCAAACCTTTCACAACTCTAGAATTTTATCAAAAATCCTCTTCAAAACCAAAATATAATAAATACAAAAAACCTTTCAAGGCACTTAAAAATCAAAGAGATTTTAAACAAAATCCGGATAACCAAGGATGCTTTAAGTGTGACAAGCCTGGCCATATTGCTAAGTATTGCCGAGTTTCCAAAAGAATTAATTCTTTATAAATTTTTGAACAAGATAAAACTCAAACCTTGCTTTATTCCAAGATTCTTTTTCTTTGTCTTCCGAAGAAGATACTTACAAATTAAATCAAGTTCAAGCCTCCGAGCACTCTGTTTCCAGTTCTACTGATAATGACAATTTCCAAGTCTGTGCTTGTGATTCTTGCATTATTGGCTTAAGCTATGAAGAATGTGCTCCTAAATCTGTCCGGATGCTTAGAGCGTCATCCCAAACCAACATTTTTGAATATATTGACAATTTGACAGATCCAGATCAAAAGAAGGTCTGTCTTGAACATCTTAAACAAAACATTTCCACTCAAAATACTCCCCAACCTTATAATCTTCAACAAATATTGCAAAAATTTGAAAATTTGCCAAAGCCATCTTCTTCCGACCATTCTAGTAGAATCAAAACTCTTAAAAATACCACTGCAACTCTACAGTATGAAATTAAAAATATCAAACATCAATTATCTTTGCTTAATCGACAACAAAACTAAAAAGCCTCTACATCAAATATTGAGCCAATTCCAAATGAACCTTTTTCAAATCCTTTACTAGACCTGATGCTAATCTTCCCTGTTGGAAAGAGAAGTTCCTTATAGGTCTTCCAACCCTTTTTTTCGAAAAAATTAAACAAAGACTTCGTAAATAAAATGATGGGATTATCCCATATGACCAAATGACTTACGGTCAAATAATTAACTTAATTCATGAAAAAGGGTTATGTGATACCCTACTTTTTAAACCCGGTCTAATTACACGGTTGATCCGGTTTAACCATACAGGACCCAAACCGGAGAGGGTTAAGACGGGTTCCTTATAGACCATGATGGCAAGGGTAACTTTGAACACCGGTTCGCTGGACAAGTCCGAGTCAGTGCCAGAGGAGACGGGTGTACCCAAGCCGTGTACATGCACATATCATAAGGCCATGTACGGATAAAGCAGGTATGTAGCCGTATCCTAAAGCGCATACATATAATATACCTTATGCCGAGAGTGAGATTCATGCCGAGAGTCGAATTCTATCAAAATCTCACTTGTTGGCCAATTTTCGGCCCTCAAGTGGGCAGTCACAGGTGGGCTCATCCGCCCACCTGAGTGACCCACCCATGTGTTACTAATGGTTTTCAGGAAGTATAAATAGCTATTATTATGTTTTTCATATCTCATTTATTACACTGAATAGTTGGTGAGAAAAGTTAAGAGGAGAGAGAAAAGAAGGGAGAAAGGAGAACAAAGAAGAAGAAAGGGGAAGGAAGAGGAAGAAGAAATGGATTTAAGTGGCACCAAGGTTTGATCTTTCCATTCCGACGCCGGGAGAATGATATCCAACACGGGATCTACGTTTAGAGGTGAGCAAAGGCTATGTTCTTAAACTTTTACCAAACCCAAGTAAAACCCTTGATTTGGGTAGAGTTTCTTGAGGTCTTGTAAATCCCCCTTGAGATGATGAATCTAAGGTTTAATAGATGGTTTATGTGTTGATTTTGAAGGATTTAAAGAAGTGTTTCCACGGTTGGAGGAGCATTGGTGATTTGAGGTGATTTTGGGGTTTTTGAAAGAGTTCTTGAGCAAAGAAGGTAAGATGGCTTCCATACCTTAAATTTAACCTAGATCTAGGTTAGAATCATCTTATGAGACCTTGAATGTGTGGAGAATGGGTTTGGAAGAGCCCCATTTGATTCCCCAAAGGTTGGGAAAGGTTTCAGGGAAAATGGCATTTTCCTGCCAAGACCGGTGGGCCAAATGGCCCGCCTGAGGGCACCCACCTGAGAGGACAGGGCCTCAGGGCCAACCGACGGGCCCTACCGGCAGGCCGACCGGTGGGCCAACCTATCGTCGATCCTCGCAGGCCCTCAGCCTGCACCGGCGGGCCCTTATTGACGGGCCAACCGGTGGGCCGACCTGCCCGTCGATCATGACCGATGGGTCAGGACCGGTGGGTCATGACAAGTGGGCTGTCCGACCCACCCGAGAGGCTCCCAACGTGATTTTTATGTCCGAATGGACCCAAAACGGACGTGCGACCTTCTTTTAGGCTTCAAAATATGATTTTGGTATCAAATCTTGTTAGTTTTGACTCCAAAGTGGAGAAATGCTAATCCCGATCACTTATGATAGGTTCACCAAAACTTATGCTTCTCGCACCGGATCTCACCTGTACCGGACGTGAATCTTTGTACACAACAGGTAAGTGGGGAGAGGACGTTTGGCCTTATTTTAAGGCTTGTTTGGCATTCATTTAATTGTATCTAGACTAGTCATGTCATCATGCAAATTATGTGTAACTTAACCATCCTCATATTATTATGACTTGTGTGTTGTGTTTATTTACTCAATGTCAAATGATGATGTGATTATTTGATGAATGATGACATCATTGTGCATAATGCATTAATAGACTAGATGCCATAGTCGGCTTGAAAACGAGTGCATTGGTGGCCCGTGGAATGGGACGCGGAGGCACTATGCAATCGTACTATGTCATATAGGGGCATGCGGTGTAGGATTATCATCTTCCTGTGCTACGACCCTTCCTAACAGGGGTTGAGGTGTTGGGTTACCATTTGGGGGAAAGCAGTGGTCGCGATTTTTAGGTCACTGTGGCGGTTAGACATACGTCCGGCTGGTCATTAGGACAGTCGGCAACCCTGGTGGTATATTCAAGAGGGCCAATCGTACTGCTTTTAAATTGTTGGAGTCAACACCTTTATTTTCTATCATTTACTTTTATGTTGAGAGCATATGGTCGGCATGCTTTACTTTTTCGAGTACTCACGGTGGGCCTTCTCCAACAGCCCTATGGGCGTATCACGGGATGGAGTTTGAGCTCGTACCCAGAGTATACGCGCACTGTGGTTGTAGTAGCACTAAACCCAAGACTTAGTAATGGTGTTTAGGTGGATGTAATTAAAAATGAATTACATAGCATATAGTGCATATGGTTGTGATTATTGTGTGAACTGTCGTGTGGCCCTCCTTTTCACTTACTGAGCTAGTGAGCTCATCCCACGTGTGCACCTCTTTTAGATGATTTTACAGGTCACCAGCCTGAGGATCAAGGGTCGAGCCCCACAGTGGAATTCCCCGAGGAGGATTGGTGGGTCCCCGAGGACTATGAGCACGGCACGGATTGCACGTGCGAGGGTTGTGTCGTGGGGCCACAGCAGTGACTCCATATAGGGTTACTTTTTGATTCTTTTGATGATCCCTTTTGTGTACTTGATATGTAAATTGTATTCTTTTTGTGTAAATATCATGCCTACGGGCCCACATGTACTTAACTATGTACTACAATTTGGGTATCAAGTATAATGGGGACATTTATAGGTAATTTAAGTCTTCCGCTGAACTGTTGAACATTTTCTTAGTTGTGTGTATGCTATGGTTGGATACTGTATCAGATGATCCTGGTAGGTTAGGGTTAACCGGAGTTAACCCTGTCACCGGTCCGGTTCTGTGTGAACGGGGTGTGACAACGGTGTTATCAGAGCGTGATCCTCTATTCACTCACCGCATACCATTTAAACCCCATAGAATCTATAATAGGAAATGGGATTGGGTAAATGTAAAAACTTTTAGCAGATAAAAGCTAAACAAAGGAAGTAATAATAATGGTTGCATTTAGTCAACGCATTTCATGGCATGCATTAGAGAAGGTTTATTTGGAATA
This sequence comes from Macadamia integrifolia, assembly GCF_013358625.1. Lineage (NCBI taxonomy): Eukaryota > Viridiplantae > Streptophyta > Magnoliopsida > Proteales > Proteaceae > Macadamia > Macadamia integrifolia. The sequence goes on from NW_024868497.1 coordinate 71,444, forward strand.
AATGAAAAAATTTGTTATTTGATTCCATAACCCATCGAGTACGAATTTAACGAAATTTTGGCAGCATAACGGCGCAAAACAAGATTTCCAAAAAAAATTTCACACAAACACCTGATAAATAACATATATGTATTAATGATCATAATTAACAAATGATGCCACAACTAAACTATATAAGTTATCAAACATACAAAATTCGCCACAAACCACCAACAAAACATAACACCCCACAAGTAAGTCCAATGACAGATAAAGTACAAAGAATGAGAAAAGAAAGAAAAATATAATAAGATCAACAACATGGAAACAAGTGAGAAGCTGGTGTAGACGGACGAGCTAAGTCCTCAAAGATCATCGTCATCGACCAATACTACTACTCCGTTCATCTAAGGTCTAGAGTTAACGTTGAGTCAACGGTCGTAGTAGTCAAACCTCGAGTTCACCAGCTGTACATCCCTTCGAAGTCGAGAAAAATCTGTTGAAATGGCATTGGCCGTTGTATCCAAGTCCTGGCCCAATCTGAGGAAGGAACTCTCTAAGGTAGCCTGTCTCTCTAGGATGTTTTCCTCCCTAGAAGCACTCTCATCTAGTCTCCTTAGCAGCTGATCTTGCCCGTCTTTCAAGGCCCTCATAGCAGACATCATGCCCTCGAAATCATATGCACCACTCTCAGGTGGTGGGGCTCTATGTTGTGGGCCTGCAGCTCCTGTGAAGCTAGGATCAACACCTCTCGAGTCAAGAGGCTCCTCCTCGCACTGAGGAACATAATCCTCGTCCTCCTCCCTAGACTCCTCCTCCATGGGAACATCCTCCCTATGGGCATTCCCCCTGTCCCTGCCTCTCTGAGCCCCTGCTCTCTGAGGTACATCCATGAGTGTGTGGAGACCCATCCTCAGTATGTTTCCCCTGTCAAACTTGTCTGCTAAAGTCTTCCCCTCCTCACCACTCAGGTCCACCCCAAAAAACTCAAAGATCCCGGTGAGGATCCTACCATATGGAAACCCTCCATCCTCGAGGTGTGAGGTATGGTGCTCCATCATCTTGAGGATGATGTAAGGCAAGCACAAGTGCTCGACACCTCCCTCTAAGGCCGTATAAATGTAGAAGGCTAAGAGGGTTGCCATGAAGCCCACCTGGTTCCGGTGACCTCCTCTGGGGAGCAAGTTGAACTGGACCAAACGGGCAAACACACGAACCTCTGGGTAAAATGACGTCTCAGAATCCGGACGCTCCTTGCTGCCACAGATGGTCTCATAGATGTGGTCCTGTGTCTCCAAACTCAAGAATGGGCCCACGGGCTTACTCCTTGGAGGACTGTAGAAATGCTGCCCAACTGAAGAAATAACCAAAATGCTAGCCAGGGTGTCCACAGTCAACTGAATGTCCACCCCATTCACCATACTGGTTATCGCATACTCTCCATATTGGTAAGAGACCTCCAAGTTGCAATAAAATCCACGAACCAGCTGCTTGTAGCACGAACAATCTATGTGGAGGATAGACTGTCAACCCAGTGCGGTGAACCTCTCCTGAAGTTGAACCTTGTGGAAGTCACCAACTACCACAGTCTTCTCCATCATCACAGACCTCTTCAGGAAGGTCTGCCAGTTGGTTGCTGCCTCTGAACAACGGAAGAGTTCCTCATCGTAGTCGGAAGGATCAATAAGGGTAGGTCTGGGTCGCCTTGTGCGAGGGATTGGGGAACTAGTCCCTGCACTTTTCTGTTTGGAAGCGGTGGTCTTACGCCGAGTGGAAGAGGATGCGGGTTCCTTGCCTTTGCGAGAAGACATCCTGGCAAGAAAAGAGGAGAAAGAATGGTGAGTAAGGAAGAGGAATAACAAAGAGAATAAATAGATGGGTGAGCAATAAGAGGAAGCCCCAAAACCCAAGTCTTGCAAATCAAAAATGTGACAAGCGAGGAATGATAGAAAGTCTATAGATGGGATGCATGGTTAGTGATAAAACAAAAATCATGGCAAAATAGAAATGTGACAAAATGTGACAAGTGAGGAATGCTAAAAAGTCTATGGATGAAATGCATGGCCAGTAACAAGATAGAAATTATGGCAAAACAAAAATGCGATAAAAGGCATATAAAGCATGGCAAGTAAGGAATGATAGAAAAACCCCAATTCTCAATGTGCAAGGTCAACCTAAGAAAAATGAAAAGTCTCACAATAGAGTAAAGCTTGAAGCTTACATGTTCATGGATGAAATGCCATCATTCTACAATCTAGAATATGTAAAAACATCTACTATTATGATATTGAGGTGAAAAGAATCCGCAAGTATGAAGGGATGGAAAGAGAATCAAAGAAACCCAATACAAAGAGATGGATTTTCATGGGAAGAGATGGGATTTCAAGCATACATGACTTTCCATGATCTCTACAACATTTCAAGTACAAATCAAGCATAAGGAATTGCATTTGAGTTGTTAGTTGGGGAGAAAAGGGTGAAGAAAGAAGAAAGCCCCAAATGAGAGACAATTTAGGGCACGGTTGGGTTTTCTCTCATAAATGGAGAAGTAAAGCCTAAAACTAGAAATAAACCACAAAGAAAACACCACATTCACATGAAATCACTGTTCTATGGAAAGAAACACGGAAAAGAATCGAGATTGAAGACTACACATGGGTTCTACCCCCAAAGTACACGTTCTGAGAAGAAAATGGGGAAGAGACTTACTTGTAAGTAGAGGAGTTGAATCTTCCCAAAACCGCCGGATCGTTGAGTGAGATCGCTAGTGGAAGCGTCAAGGAGCTCTCAAAAAATTTCCTGAGAGAGAGAAAGGGGGAAGGAATAAAAGAAAATGAGGAACAGGGGCTTAAAAACCCTGTTCGTATTTCTACTCGGGTCAGACTGACGGGCCAACCTGCCCGCCGGTGGCAGCCCACCGATTAAGGGAAAACTTGAAAAAAAAAGGGGGGGCATTATTATTATTATTAGTATAATGATATACCTGAAAAAAAAAGGGTGTGTGTGGCTAGCACCATATTGTCGGGTGGGACCATCGTACTACTTGTTGAAGCACTAGCACTGTAT
>NW_024868497.1:74508-87900 GCF_013358625.1 Macadamia integrifolia
GAGTATACGCGCATTGTGGTTGTAGTAGCACTAAAACCAAGGACTTAGTAATGTTGCTTAGGTGGATGTGATTTAAAATGTATAGCATGGCATGTAGTGCATATGATGTGTTGTGATGTGTGGACTACTGTGTGGTCCATCTTTCTACTTACTGAGCTAGTGAGCTCATCCCACGTGTGCACCCCTTTTTAGATGATTTTGCAGGTCAAACATCTGAGGAGCATGGGGTGGGTCCCACAATCGAGTTTCCTGAAGAGGACTGGTGGACCCCGGGGGAGTTTGAGCACGACGTAGACTGCTCGTGCGAGAGCTGTGCTGCAGGACAGCAGTTCTGAGGCCGAGCTGAGCTCCACCATGGAGGCCGTGCTGAGCTCCACTCCCGAGGCCGAGCTGAGCTCTTCTATATGATGCCGAGCTGGGCACAACCCCTGATGCCGAGCTGAGCTCCAGCCTTGAAACCGAGCCGAGCTGTGTACTCTGATGGTTTTTGATGATTTCCTGTATATACTTGATATTTGAATTTTATTCTTTTTGTGTATATATCATGCCTTCGGGCCCAAATGTATATATTTATTGTATCACAATTCGGGTATCAAGTATATGAGGTTTATTCACAGGTAAAACTTAGTCTTCCGCTGATCTGATGAACTTGTGTTAGTGTGTGTATGCTGTGGTGGAATACAGTATCTGATGATCCTGGCAGGTTTGGGTTAATCGGTATTAACTCGGTCACCACTCTGGTTCAGTGTGAACGGGGTGTGACAGGGTGTGTGTGGCTAGCACCATATTGTCGGGTGGGACCATCGTACAACTTGTTGAAGCACTAGCACTGTATTTTCGGGATTAAGTTATGGCTAGTTGCAAAACATCATCCACTATAATGCCCTGTGTGTTGGCATATGATTATGTACCGATATAAATTCTAGGGTGCTTAACCAATGTGGTGTATTGTATGGTCTAGGTGCAAGGATACGATGGTAAGTACTAGATCCGGAAGCAATGCACGAGGTACCTCGCGTGGTCCTCGTCCGGTCAGTTGACCACCGAATCCCAGAAGGTCCCGCTCTATGGGGCAAACCCCACCTCCACAACCTCCAGAACCCTTTGGTCAAGGTGTGGCATAAGGGGACCCACCTGTGACTACACTTCTGGACCCTCCACCGGTCATCACTCCGAGTGATATTGCTACCATAATTCAGCAGTCACAACAAGCTTTCCAACAACAAATGCTTCAGCAGCAGCAAGCATTTATGACTACTATACAGCAACAGTTAGACCTTTCTCAAACAGGTCAACCTCCCTGGATACTTACTCCACAGGACCTGCCTGTAGGGTCTGGTACGGGGCCACAAGTGGGAGGTACACCTCTAATTCCACCCTTCAGCGTTCCTCCGTATATGGTGCCCCCTCCAGACCCTTACTAACCGGTGTATGCACCCAATTACCCGTTGATGAATAATACATCAAAGGTAGTGGAGTCATTCAAGAGGAACTTGCCACCTGTATTCTCTAAGGTGGGAAGTGATCCTCTAGAGCTGGACCAGTGGATCCAAGAGTTGGAGAAGATATTTGAGGTGATTGAGTGCACTGAGGCACAGAAACTTATATGTGTAGGGCTGTAACTCAAGAAAGAGGCCAACTCTTGGTGGCAAGCCTCCAAACCCATATTATTGGCTGCACATTCGGAACCCACCTGGGAACAGTTCAAGGAGTTGTTCTTGGCCAATCATTACCCATGTAGTTTCAGAGATCGTAAGGAGATGGAATTTATGGCCTTAACTCAAGGGAGTAAGACTATCCTTGAGTATCAGCAGCAGTTTGAGAGCTTGTTCCATTTTGCCCCTAGGCATATGAGGTCAGCTGAAGAAAAGGCTGCAAGATTTTTGAAGGGGTTAAAGGCATCCATTGGGTCTGTACTTGAGGTCTTAGACTTGACAGACTATGGCCAGATTGTGCAGAAGGCCAAGACTATGGAAGATAAGCAGAAGGGAGAACAGTCCCTCACACCTGGTTTGTGGAAAAGGTCAAATCCATTTCCGAACATGGGTAACTCATCCAAGGCATACCGTGGGTCGTATAGTTCTGGGCCTACATATAGACATCCCTATAGATCATCTGGCTACCCTACTCAACCAGCTGGTGGTTCGAGCTCTACATCTTTTTGCCCGAACACTAGTACGGTGCCTACAGGCCCAAGGTTGCCCCAACCTCCATCTACAGCGAGTCAAGTACAGAGGGGCCCCGCCCCAGTTTCGGCGTCACAGATCCATTGCTTTAACTGCCATTCCTATGGGCACTATACTAAAGACTGTCGGGTCAAACCAGCCTTACCCTCCAGTCAGCCCTCTGCATACCGACCTCCCTTAACTTGGGGGAATCAACCGTAGGGAAGGATGTATGCCCTATCAGCTGAGGAAGCTGAGGCCAACACGGAGGTGGTAGCAGGTACATTCTAAATTTAAGAAATTCCTTATGTTATCTATTGATGACCTGCTGTACTTATATGCATTGTTACACTAGGTGTCCTATCTATATCGAGCATACCAGCCTATGTCTTATTCGATTCAGGAGCTACACATTCATTCGTATCTAAGAGATTCGCTGAGAAACTTGGTATGCCACCCAGGACCCTAGATCATGGGATGATTGTTAGTATGCCTACTAGTAAAGTTACACAGTTGAAGGAGGTGTATGGACAGTGCCCAGTGGAAATCAGTGGGAAGAAATTGGATGCACAACTCATTAAGTTCAATATGCAGAATTTTGACGTTATACTGGGCATGGATTGGTTATCGGCCCATCAGGCTAATGTGATGTGTGCTGAAAAATTAATCAAGTTGACAGATGAGGAAGGAAAAGAATTGGTATACCGAGCAGATAAAATGAAACGGGCGAGAAAGGTCCTCGTCTCTGCCCTTCAAGCGGTAAAGTTGTTGGAAAGTGGATGTCAAGGTTACTTAGCATCTGTACTTGATGTAGATGCAAAGGTTGCACCCCTAGAAGAGGTAAAGGTGGTTAAAGAATTTCTGACGTCTTTCTAGATGATCTAATGCATCTACCGCCTGATAGAGAGTTGGAGTTTGCCATAGACTTGATTCCTGGAGCAGCTCCAGTGTCTAAAGCTCCATACAGGATGGCACCAGCCGAATTGAAGGAGTTGCAGATGCAGTTGCAAGAATTGTTGGAGAAGGGGTTTATTCGCCCAAGTGTTTTACCTTGGGGTGCCCCAGTATTGTTTGTTAAAAAGAAGGATATCAGCTTGCGTATGTGCATTGACTACCGGGAATTGAATAAGCTAACCATTAAGAACCGGTATCCATTGCCATGCATTGATGATCTGTTTGACCAGCTACAAGGTGTAAGGGTATTTTCAAATATAGACCTTAGATCAGGCTATTATCAGCTCAAGATAAAGAGCGGCGATAAACCCAAGACAGCATTCAGGACTCGGTATGGGCACTATGAGTTCCTAGTGTTGTCTTTTGGGTTAACCAATGCACCGGCAGCATTCATGGATTTAATGAATCGAGTATTTCACGATGTCCTCGATAAATGGGTAATTATTTTTATTGATGACATCTTGATCTACTCTAAGATAGAAGAGGAGCACACTCAACACTTGAGGATGGTATTACAAAGGCTGCGAGAACAACAATTTTTTGCAAATATAGTAAATGTGAGTTTGGCTTGAACAAGTTGGATTCCTGGGACACGTAGTGTCTAAGGTCGAAATCGAGGTGGATCCTGATAAGGTGAAAGCAGTAGTAGAGTGGAAAAGCCCTAAAAATGTCACTAAAATTAGAAGCTTCTTGGGTTTGGCTGGGTACTACCGGTGCTTCATTGAGAACTTTGCTCGGATCTCAGCACCAATGACTAAGTTAACTAAAAAGGGTGTGAAATTTGAATGGGTAGAGGAGTGTGAGAAGAGTTTTCAGGAATTGAAGAAAAGATTGGTGTCGGCCCCTATGTTGACCATCCCTGAAGGCACAGGTGGAATGACAGTCTACACTGGCGCTTCTAAGGTTGGGTTGGGTTGTGTTCTCATGCAACGCGGTAAAGTGATAGCGTATGCATCCCGACAACTAAAGGAATATGAGAAGAACTACCCCACTCATGACTTGGAACTAGCCGCAATCATTTTTGCCCTTAAGATTTGACGACATTATCTGTATGGGGAGAAGTGCGAGATATACAGTGATCACAAAAGCCTTAAGTACTTTTTCACCCAAAAAGATTTGAACATGAGGCAGAGAATATGGCTTGAGCTCATGAAGGATTATGACTGCGACATTCAGTATCATCCTGGCAAAGCTAATGTAGTGGCAGATGCATTGAGTCGGAAGGCACAGACTGTACCACTCTCATACCTAGCAGTCAGTCCACCACTTGTACAAGAGGCGACGCTAATGGATGAAGCCCTCTTATATGAAGGAGCAACCTTAGAGCTTGAACGTCAACCAGAAAACCTTAAATGGTTAACTATATCCTTAGCGGCTCTACAGGTGCATCCGACTATTAGGCAAGAGGTGATAATGAAACAACCTTTGGATCCTGAATTGCAGTGAATCAGAGTTAAGGTTCAAGATCAAACAATGAACGACCCTGATTTTGTTTTAGCCAGTGATGGGGCATTGATGTTTCGAGGCAGATTGTGTGTACCCGATGATTTGGATATACAAGACAAGATAGTACGAGAAGCACACAGCTCCGAGTACTCACTTCACCCAGGAAGTACAAAGATGTATAAAGACCTCAAACAAAATTACTAGTGGCCAAGCATGAAAATCACAATAGCCCTATATGTAGCGACTTGTCTTACGTGCCAGAAAGTAAAAGCTGAGAGGCCGACCTTATGGTACTCTTCAACCACTCCCAGTACCAGACTGGAAATGGGATAGGATTACAATGGACTTTGTCACCGGACTACATGTACACCTAAGGGGATGGATGCGATATGGGTGATAATTGATCGGCTTACTAAGACTGCTCACTTCATACCTATCAAGACCAAGTTCTCTATGGCCAGGTTAGCACAACTTTATATGGATAACACAGTGCGCTTGCATGGAGTGCAAGTGAGCATTGTGTCAGATAGGGACCCAAGGTTCACTTTCAGATTTTGGAAAAGCTTCCAGCATGCCTTGGGATCACAATTGAATTTGAGTACTGCTTTCCACCCACAGACTGATGGTCAGTCAGAGCGAACCATACAGATATTGGAAGATATGCTCAGGGCATGTGCAATGGAAATGTGTGGTAGTTGGGAAGAATATATACCCCTTATGGAGTTTGCCTATAACAATAGTTACCAAGCTACAATTGGGATGGCTCCGTATGAGGTGTTATATGGTTGGAAGTGCATGACTCCTCTGTATTGGAATAAGATAGGCGAACGCCGAATGTTAGGACCTGAAATGATACAGATGACTTGTGATAAGGTCGATATTATTCGGGAAAGGATTAAAGCAGCTCAGTCACGTCAAAAGAGCTATGCAGACAACCGCAGGAAAGACATTGAGTTTCAGGCAGGAGAAAAGGTGTTCCTCAAGATCTCTCCTACAAAAGGGTTACAAAGATTCCATAGAAAGGGTAAGTTGAGCCCGAGATACATTGGCCCATTTGAGATCTTAGCTCGGGTCGGCTTAGTAGCCTACATGCTTGCTCTACCACCTTCACTCGGGAGTGCTCATAACGTATTTCATGTATCCATGCTGAAGCGATACGTTCATGATCAATCTCATGTATTACCCATGGAACCAGAATATCTAGAAGCTGATATGACCTATACAGAGCAGCCAGCTGAAATCTTGGACCAAAAGGTGAAAACCCTTCGTAACCACTCTATTTCCTTCGTAAAGGTGCGATGGGCCAATCATTCACTTGAAGAAGCATCTTGGGAGAAAGAGGATGAAATCCAAGCCAAGTACCCTCATCTTTTCGAACAACCAGGTACGCTAATTTCGAGGATGAAATTTTCAGAAAGGGGGGGTAAATGTGATACCCTACTTTTTAAATCCGGTCTAATTACACGGTTGACCCGGCTTAACCATGCAGGACCCGAACCGGAGAGGGTTAAGGCGGGTTCCTTATGGACCATGATGGCAAGGGTAACTTTGAACACCGATTCGCTGGACAAGTCCGAGTCAGTGCCAGAGGAGACGGGTGTACCCAAGCCGTGTACATGCACATATCATAAGGCCATGTACGGATAAAGCAGGTATGTAGCCGTATCCTAAGGCGCATACATATAATATACCTTATGCCGAGAGTGAGATTCGTATCGAGAGTCAAATTCCATCAAAATCCCACTTGTTGGCCAATTTTCGACCCTCAGGTGGGCGGTCACAGGTGGGCGCATCCTCCCACCTGAGTGACCCACCCATGTGTTACTAATGGTTTTCAGGAAGTATAAATAGCTATTATTATGTTTTTCATATCTCATTTATTACACTGAATAGTTGGTGAGAAAAGTTAAGAGGAGAGAGAAAATAAGGGAGAAAGGAGAACGAAGAAGAAGAAAGGGGAAGGAAGAGGAAGAAGAAATGGATTTAAGCGGCGCCAAGGTTTGATCTTCTCATTCCAACGCCGGGGAGAGTGATCTCCAACACGAGATCTACGTTTAGAGGTGAGCAAAGGCTATGCTCTTAAACTTTCACCAAACCCAAATAAAATCCTTGATTTGGGTAAAGTTTCTTGAGGTCTTGTAAATCCCCCTTGAGATGATGAATCTAAGGTTTAATAGATGGTTTATGTGTTGATTTTGAAGGATTTGAAGAAGTGTTTCCACGGTTGGAGGAGCATTGGTGATTTGAGATGATTTTACGATTTTTGAAAGAGTTCTTGAGCAAAGAAGGTAAGATGGCTTCCATTCCTTAAATCTAACCTAGATCTAGGTTAGAATCATCTTATGAGACCTTGAATGTGTGGAGGATGGGTTTGGAAGAGCCCCATTTGATTCCCCAAAGGTTGGGGAAGGTTTTGGGGAAAATGACATTTTCCCGCCAAGACCGGTGGGCAAAATGGCCCACCTGAGGGCACCCACCTGAGAGGACAGGGCCTCAGGGCCAATCGACGGGCCCTACCGACGGGCCGATCGATGGGCCAACCTGCCCACCGGTCTTAGCAGGCCCTCGGCCTGCACCAGTGGGCCAATCGGTGGGCCGGCCAGTCTGTCGGTCATGACCGGTGGGTCAGGACCGGTGGGTCAACCTATCCGTCGGTCAGGACCTGTGGGTCATGACAGGTGGGCTGTCCGACCCACCCGAGAGGCTCCCAACTTGATTTTTACATCCGAATGGACCCAAAACGGATGTGCGACCTTCTTTTAGGCTTCAAAACATGATTTTGGCATCAAATCTTGTTAGTTTTGACCCCAAAGTGGCGAAATGCTAATTCCATTCACCTATGATAGGTTCACCAAAACTTACGCTTCTCGCACCGGATCTCACCCGTACCGAACCTGAATCTTTGTACATAACAGGTAAGTGGGAAGAGGACGTTTGGCCTTATTTTAAGGCTTGTTTGGCATTCATTTAATTGTATCTAGACTAGTCATGTCATCATGCAAATTATGTGTAACTTAGCCATCCTCATATTATTATGACTTGTGTGTTGTGTTTATTTTTTCAATGTCAAATGATGATGTGATTATGTGATGAATGATGACATCATTGTGCATAATGCATTAATAGACTAGATGCCGTAGTCGGCTTGAAAACGAGTGCATTGGTGGCCCGTGGAATGGGACGCGGAGGCACTATGCAATTGTACTATGTCATATAGGAGCATGCGGTGTAGGATTATCATCTTCCCGTGCTACGACCCTTCCCAACAGGGGTTGAGGAGTTGGGTTACCATTTGGGGGGAAGCAGTGGTCGCAATTGTCAGGTCACTGTGGTGGTTAGACATACACCCAGCTGGTCACTAGGACAGTCGGCAACCCTAGTGGTATATTCAAAAGGGTCAATCGTACTGCTTTTAAATTGCTGGAGTCAGCACCTTTATTTTCTATCATTTACTTTTATGTTGAGAGCCGGTGGTCGGCATTCTTTACTTTTCCAAGTACTCACGGTGGGCCTTCTCCGACAGCCCTATGGGCTTATCGGGGGATGGAGTTCACGGCTCATACCCAGAGTATACACGCATTATGGTTGTAGTAGCACTAAACCCAAGACTTAGTAATAGTGTTTAGGTGGATATAATTAAAAATGAATTGCATAGCATATAGTGCATATGGTTGTGATTGTTGTGTGGACTGTTGTGTGGTCCTCCTTTTCACTTACTGAGCTAGTGAGCTCATCCCATGTGTGCACCTCTTTTAGATGATTTTGCAGGTCACCAACCTGAGGATCAAGGGTCGGGCCCCACAGTGGAATTCCCCGAGGAGGATTGGTGGGTCCCCGAGGACTATGAGCACGGCACGGATTGCACGTGCGAGGGTTGTGCCGTGGGACCACAGCAGTGACTCCATACAGGGTTACTTTTTGATTCTTTTGATGATCCCTTTTGTGTACTTGATATGTAAATTGTATTATTTTTGTGTAAATATCATGCCTGCGGGTCCACATGTACTTAACTATGTACTACAATTTGGGTATCAAGTATAAAGGGGACATTTATAGGTAATTTAAGTCTTCTGCTGAACTGTTGAACATTTTCTTAATTGTGTGTATGCTGTGGTTGGATACTGTATCAGATGATCTTGGCAGGTTTGGGTTAACCGGAGTTAACCCTGTCACCGGTTCGGTTCTGTGTGAACGAGGTGTGACAGCTTAGCCATTTGTACTGATATTAGGTTAAGAAAGCAAATTAATAAAGAAAACAAATTTTAAAAGCGTGAATTAGGAGGTTTCTATGAACAATTCGGCTTTTCCCCCCTTAGACCTCCTGCAAGACACAAACACAAATCTTCTCGCAAAAATTACAAATATAAGGAACTTTTCTTTCCAACAGGGAAGATTAGCATCAGGTCTAGTAAGGACTTTGGTCAAAAAGGTGTCTTTGTACCATTTGAAGTCATGAAGTTTTTTGCATCTAAAGTTTCTTACACTCTCTTCTGCCACTCCTCCCAAAAGTCTAAAGGCTTATACACCGTCAGAAACTAGAAATAAAACGATTACACAAAAAAAAAAAAAGAAATCTACAAAACAAATAAACCGAATTCACCACCACCGTGGCTCTGATACCAGATAACAGAATCGATCTACACCAAAATCCAGGGAAATAAGGATCTCCTAATTCTGTATGGTGAGAAGAATGAGATCGGTGCAATTCCATACTCTGATCGGTGCACTTTTATATATATATATATATATAAAAGTGCATGTACTTTTTATGGCTAATCTTTCACTTGATCATCTTACCATTTTTTTCTTATTTTTAATACCCTATCTTTTTCATTATCTTTTTTGTCCATTTTTATTTCTTCCAAATTATTGGTACCTTTTTATTTATTTTAATACTTAAATACTCTTTAAAATAGCAATTTCATGTGTAAATATTAATTTCTTTATTCTATTGTAAATTAATCTCCTTATGTGTCTCAGCCTATCCCGCCCTCCACTCTTTGAAATATCTTCTCACTCCCACTAAAATAATAATAATAATAATAAAAAAAAAAAATAATAATTCTCAAAACTACTGTTCCTCTCTCTCTCTCTCTCTCTCTTCTTGTGAAATATTTCCTTACTCTTACCAAAGAGAAAAGCACAATATCTTCTCAAAACTTCCGGTCCTCTCTCTCTTCCCCATTCCTCTCAAAATTTTGTTCCTCTCTTTGATATGCATTGTGTTAGCTTCTTACAACCATTTTTATTTGAATTTTAGGTGATCAATATCTTCACTCCGTGAACTCTTTCTCACTCACATATTCTCTCTCTCATTGCACTCACTCTTTCTCTCCCACCTTCATCTTCAATTTTGCAATTGAAGTACCGATAAAAGATAATGAGTATGGATCTGATCTTCTCCACTCAACTCTGTTGTCCCTCAATTTCTATCACTCTGCAATCACAAAATTATTTGGGTTTTTTCTTGATGTTAAAGATAAACGTAATAGCAGAGGGTTTTGAAATTTTCTGTCATTTGGGTTTTTTCTGTTATCCCTCAACTTCGTTTTTTTTTTTTTCTGTAGGGTTTTGAAATTTTCTGTGTTTTGACGAATAGGGATGTCTCAAAGAGATTGGCGTTCAAATGTAGAGATCGAACTTCACAAAGAGCTCTCCAGGCTGGTCCATTATAGGAGGATGGTAATGCCCCTTTTTTATTCAGTACAGTGGACTGCGGTTGGCGTGTCGGGGACTGAGAAAATTGGAGTCTTAGTGATCGAGGTGATCTAATTCTTGGGCTAGGGTTTCAATTGGAGAGGATTAATTTTAGCCTCCACTGATTTTGGAAATTGTTAATTCCTATATGAATATGTCAGAATAGGCCGATCCGATCTAATTCTTGAATCTTGTCTTTAATGATGTATGTAATTCTTAACCCTTGTTTTTCATAAATCGAAGAGGCTATTTTTGCACAAACATCACCTGTGGTGACTGCAGTTCTGGGCGGGTTCAATGTCTGCATTTTTGCTTATGGCTAGATAGGAACTGGGGAGCCATTTACTATGGACGGAATACCAAAAAACAGGGGAGTTAATTCTAGGGCATTGGAGGAGTTGTTCTTTCTGAGCAGAGAAGCAGTACCAGAAGACATAATTTATTTGTGAGCATGCTAGAAGCTTACAATGAGAAGATTAGGGATCTTTTTGAGAGAATTCCAACCAACCTCTGAATAAGTAAGTGCTTGCTCTTTGGCTTTTAAAAGTCAGTGAGCAAATTGAGTTGTATCTGTTTCAATTTAATATTAGAGATGAGAAAAGGAGGCTTATATTTTGAGGGCTTGCAAATTTTGTCTAGGTTGGAGATAAAACAAGCAGCAGAGGGAACACAAGAAGTCCTTGGCTTTTCAAAGCTCGTGTTTATGGTATAGATGAGGTGTGGGAGCTTTTAAAGACCGGATGGCAAATCCGATCTATTGGATCAACTAATGCTAATGAGCTCAGCAGCTGCTTACACTGATAAAAATCTACTTGGAATATGAATATAGTTCTCACTATTCGCTTCCTCCCACACCCACCCCCCTAAAAAAAAAAAAAAAAAAGGAAGTTTAGGCGACTGCAACTCTTAAAATTTGTTTGTTTTACCACTCTTTGGTTAATCCTCTGTCTTCTATCCCAGAATTTTAAAGTTCTCCACAAAATATTTATGCGTTCTGCATCAGAATTCCTATATTCAATATAGTCTCACATGATGAACTTCAGTTATGATGTTTAAAACAGTTTCCAAATTCATGAGTGAAGTCAAAGAGAGATAATGACGGTGTAAGTGACCATAGTATCCAATTCGCTGTACTAATCTTTATCTTGTGAAACCACAGTTTGTTGTGACTGTTTTGGGGAGAGGATTTGGTAAATGGGAAAAGGACCAGAAGCCACCTCTAGCTGGTTAACTTGGCTGGAAGTGAGTGAGTTGGGAGGATTGAAGTTGAGGGTGAAAGGTTGAATGAGTCTCAGTTCATTAACAAGTCTCTCTCGGCTCTCGGCACTCCTTGATTTTATCTATGCTCTTGCAAACAAGACAGCCCGTATACCTTATAGGAACTCAAAGCTCACCCATTTGCTGCAGAACTCTCTAGGTGAGCCTCTTTTCTTCTTCTCTTTTGGAATTTATTTCATACTCTGTGATTTGCATTGTATACTCTAGGATAGGGGAGTCCATGGAACTATCCTCCTCTGTTTTGGGAGTCTCAGTCTATCATTCAACAATTCCTAGAATATCCTATTCCTATCGATGTCCAGGTCCAGGTCCATGAATTGTTTAATGGAAAAATTAACCAAACAAGGACCTTGATTTGGCTAATTTTATAGAAATATCTGAAACATGGGACGCAACATCTTGTTTCATTTTCTTATGGATTGTACCTCCCCCCTTTCTCTCTTAAAATAATTGAGGGGAAAAAATCTATCCTTATACATAGAATGTATTTTTGTCATTCATAAGCCTTTGGAGGTCTTTCATTTTCTAAATGACAAGGGTTAAAACATTCATTTTACATTTAGTTGTGTTTTGTGACTAAAATGCCAGAATCCTTTTTCATACAAAGTTTGATCCTTGATTAGTAAGGGTTTATTTGGGTCAGTTCATGAGATTTCACAGTATCATATTCTCATCACTTTTCACTGTTTAAGACTAATCTGAACCTAAAATACAAGAGGAGACTGCAAGACACTCATGTTTGTTCAAATAAGCCCAAGTGTTGCAGACTTCGGAGAGACCATATGCTTACTTAACTTTGCTAACCGTGTACCAGGAATTGAGCATGGCCCTGCCCGCAAACATGCAGACCCAACTGAACTTCTCAAGTACAAACAAAGGTTAATGATTTGTCCTACTACAACAATGATAAGAATGAATAGACCTAAGAGGTAAAGGTTTTGTAACCAGGGTTTTTTTTCTCTAAGAGCAAAAATGTAAAATTTTATCTTGGTTTGCTTTTTTCTTTTTTGTTTTAGGTTTAGGACTAAAGTCATGATGACTAAGGGTCAAAATCCTTATCTCTCTCTCTCTCTCTCTCTTGGTGTAGTTGGTGGATGGTATCATAGCTGGTATATGGCATGAAAATTTACCTTCTTCTAAGCCTATCTAAGATGTTTGCTATTGTTGTGCCATTCCTTTAATAGTGGACCAATTTTGATACATTTGGTTTCAGGATGAGTTGTGAGATGCTGTGTTGCTTGTATTTTCTAACAAGCAAGATCTTCCTAATGCAATTAATGCTGTGGAGATCAATGATAAGCTTGGCCTTCACTCTCTCTGCCAACGCCACTGGTAAAATGCATTTCTGGCTTGCATCTCACTAATCGATATTGTTGCAGTCAAATTTTTTTTTTTTTCTTATTCTATTTTGGAGGAAGTACTTTCTAGTGGTCCTGCTTGGTATAATCTTTTTAAAATTTTCAGGTACATCCATAGTACTTGTGCAACCTCTGGAGAGGGCCTTTTTGAGGGGTTGGACTAGCTCTCCAACAACATTGCTAACAAGGCAGGTACTTGAACTAATACCTTTCCTTTTTCCACAGTTTAAAGGACTATTCAGCCCCTGGGTATGGAGCCATAACATTACTGTGTAGTTAATCGAAGCTTTTGTTTTACTGTTTTAAGTTTGCTTTTAAAAATTTCACGTGTGATGGCTGTTCTATCTATCTAACGGCTTTACTCTTCTTACTTGTTTCTAGGCCTGTGATGAATAAATGTTGTGTTTATCAAA
Organism: Macadamia integrifolia; assembly: GCF_013358625.1. Lineage (NCBI taxonomy): Eukaryota > Viridiplantae > Streptophyta > Magnoliopsida > Proteales > Proteaceae > Macadamia > Macadamia integrifolia. The sequence continues at coordinate 87,820 of NW_024868497.1, forward strand.
AGAGGGCGTGTTATAAATGCAGGATTTATGCTGTGTAGCTCTGTTTTTCTTCTTTTTCTGTTTCTTTTTTTTTTTTTTTTT